>NW_024715879.1:0-10731 GCF_018991925.1 Homarus americanus | reverse complement strand
CTTTTAGTGTCCTGGTGGCCCAGAGGAAGCGTTCCCCGGTCACAATTAGAAGATCGTGGTTTCGAATCCTGGTGGGGTGAGGTGTTGATTATATGAAGAAGTGCGCGTGCTTTATTGGGCTAATGAAATATATATGGATCCTTCTTGTTTCGAAGCCGCATTTGGTAAAACGTTCGTGTAATAGGCCCCTGTCTCATCAACAGATCGTATTATATAAATGGGTCAATACATCTGATATTTCATTCAGATTCACCACCCTGTAACATTCCACCGTCTATGAGTAAGACATGAGATGGACACGTGAGCGGGCAACTCACCCAAGAGGGCGAGACCCATAGCTCAGCATTTCTGTAAGCACGCACTGCGATGCCCCTAAGCTTCAGTAGCTCACCTCAACTCATATCGTAAGGACGTGACCTAACGTTTATCATACATAAACGCTGTCCCTTTCTCATTCACTCCTAGACAGTGAGACTTACGGTTGATATACACTCAGGAATTATATATACAACCTTTTATAATAAAACAAAGGAACTACCGTTTGGGTCTCGTTACTTAAAACCCAAATATAAATATGTGTGAACGGACTGGTTAATTGGACAAGCAGCCGATTCATTGGTCATTCACCCTAGCGACGCGTGTAGGTCCCCATTAAGAAGGTTCCGCGACGCCATAAACAAGTAGAACAGGCTTTGTGTGAAATATAGCAGGTCTAGGACTGCGCATTTATTCTGGTGGCCCAAGTAGCGTTCCCCGGTCACAATTATAAGATCGTTGGTTCGAATCCAGGTGGGGTGAGGTGTTGATTATATGTAGAAGTCCGCGTGCTTTATTGGTCTAATGAAATGTATATGGATCCTCGTTTTTCAAAGCCGTATTTCGTAAAACATTGCTCTGATCACCTAAGCGGCACGGGTGGTCCCCATTAGAGGTTCACAGCGCCATAAGCTCATTGAACAGGCTTTTTGTGAAATATAACAGAGTCTAGGACTGCTTTTGGTGTCTTGGTGGTCCACAGGTAGCGTTCCCTGGTCACAATTATAAGATTTTGGGTTTGAATCCTGGTGGGGTGAGGTTTTGATTATGGAAGAAGTCTACCGTGCTTTATTGGAGTAATAGAAATATATATGGATCCTCGTGTTTGAAAACCGCATTTTTTAAATGTTGCTCTGATCACCTTAGCGGCACGGGTGGTCCCCATTAGAGGTTCACGGCGCCATAAGCTCGTTGAACAGGCTTTGTGTGAAATATAGCAGAGTCTAGGACTGCTTTTATTGTCCTGGTGGCCCAGAGGTAGCGTCCCCCGGTCACAATTAGAAGATCGTGGGTTCGAATCCTGGTGGGGTGAGGTGTTGATTATATGAAGAAGTCCGCGTGCTTTATTGGGCTAATAAAATATATATGGATCCTCGTGTTTCAGGCTTGGATTTGGTAAACGTTACTCTGATCACCTAAAAGCGTTAAATTGGTCCCCATTAAGGGTTCATGGCGTCATAAGCTCGTTAGAACAGGCTTTGTGAAAATAGCAGAGTCTAGGACTGCTTTTATTGTCCTGGTGGCCCAGAGGTAGCGTTCCCCGGTCTAGTGCAAGATCGTGGGTTCAAATCTGGTGGGGTGGTGTTGATTATGGCGAAATCCATGTGCTATTGGGCTAATAAATATATATGGATCTGTGTTTCGAAGAAGCCGCATTTGGTAAAACGTTGCTCTGATCACACCCTAAAGCTGACACGGGTGGTCCCCATTAGGAGTTCAACGGCGCCCTCAATGAACAGGCTTTGTGAGAAATATAGCAGAGTCTAGGACTGCTTTTATTGTCCTGGTGGCCCAGAGGTAGCGTTCCCCGGTCACAATTATAAGATCGTGGGTTCAAATCCTGGTGGGTGAGGTGTTGATTATATGTAGAAATCCGCGTGCTTTATTGGGCTAATAAAATATATATGGATCCTCGTGTTTCGAAGCCGCATTTGGTAAAACATTGCTCTGATCACCTAAGCGTTACGGGTGGTCCCCATTAGAGGTTCATGGCGCCATAAGCTCGTTGAACAGGCTTTGTGTGAAATATAGTAGAGTGTAGGACTGCTTTTATTGTCCTGATGGCCCAGAGGTAGCATATCCCGGTCACAATTATAAGATCGTGGGTTTGAATCCTGGTGGGGTGAGGTGTTGATTATATGTAGAAGTCCGAGTGCTTTATTGGGCTAATAAAATATATTTGGATCCTCGTGTTTCGAAGCCGCATTTGGTAAAACGTTGCTCTGATCACCTAAGCAGCACGGGTGGTCCCCATTAGTGGTTCACGGCGCCATAAGCTCGTTGAACAGGCTTTGTGTGAAATATAGCAGAGTCTAGGACGGGTTTTATTGAACTGGTGGCCAGAGGTAGCGTTCCCCGGTCACATTTATAAGATCGTGGGTTCATATCCTGGTGGGGTGAGGTGTTGATTATATGTAGAAGTTCATGTGCTTTATTGGGCTAATGAAATATATATGGATCCTCGTATTTCCAAGCCGGATTTGGTAAAACGTTGCTGTGATCACCTAAGCGGCACGGGTGGTCCTCATTAGAGGTTCACGGCGCCATAAGCTCGTTGAACAGGCTTTGTGTGAAATATAGCAGAGTCTTGGCCTGCTTTTATTGTCCTGGTGGCCCAGAGGTAGCGTTTCCTGGTAACAATTATAAGATCGTGGGTTCAAATCCTTGTGGGGTGAGGTGTTGATTATATGTAGAAGTCCGCGTGCTTTATTGGGCTAATGAAATATATATGGATCCTAGTGTTTCGAAGCCGGATTTGGTAAAACGTTGCTCTGATCACCTAAGCAGCACGGGTGGTCCCCATTAGAGGTTCATGGCGCCATAAGCTCGTTGAACAGGCTTTGTGAGAAATATAGCAGAGTCTAGGCCTGCTTTTATTGTCCTGGTGGCCCAGAGGTAGCGTTCCCCGGTCACAATTATAAGATCGTGGGTTCAAATCCTGGTGAGGTGAGGTGTTGATTATATGTAGAAGTCCGCTTGCTTTATTGGGCTAATGAAATATATATGGATCCTCGGGTTTCGAAGCTGGATTTGGTAAAACGTTGCTCTGATCACCTAAGCGGCACGTGTGGTCCCCATTAGAGGTTCACGGAGTCATAAGCTCGTTGAACAGGCTTTGTGTGAAATATAGCAGAGTCTAGAAATGTTTTTAGTGTCCTGGTGGCCCAGAGGAAGCGTTCCCCGGTCACAATTAGAAGATCGTGGTTTCGAATCCTGGTGGGGTGAGGTGTTGATTATATGAAGAAGTGCGCGTGCTTTATTGGGCTAATGAAATATATATGGATCCTTCTTGTTTCGAAGCCGCATTTGGTAAAACGTTCGTGTAATAGGCCCCTGTCTCATCAACAGAACGTATTATATAAATGGGTCAATACATCTGATATTTCATTCAGATTCACCACCCTGTAACATTCCACCGTCTATGAGTAAGACATGAGATGGACACGTGAGCGGGCAACTCACCCAAGAGGGCGAGACCCAAAGCTCAGCATTTCTGTAAGCACGCACTGCGATGCCCCTAAGCTTCAGTAGCTCACCTCAACTCATATCGTAAGGACGTGACCTAACGTTTATCATACATAAACGCTGTCCCTTTCTCATTCACTCCTAGACAGTGAGACTTACGGTTAATATACACTCAGGAATTATATATACAACCTTTTATAATAAAACAAAGGAACTACCGTTTGGGTCTCGTTACTTAAAACCCAAATATAAATATGTGTGAACGGACTGGTTAATTGGACAAGCAGCCGATTCATTGGTCTGATCACCTAAGCGGCACGTGTGGTCCCCATTAGAGGTTCACGGCGCCATAAGCTCGTAGAACAGGCTTTGTGTGAAATATAGCAGAGTCTAGGACTGCATTTATTGTCCTGGTGGCCCCGAAGTAGCATTCCCCGGTCACAATTATAAGATCGTGGGTTGAAATCCTGGTGGGGTGAGGTGTTGATTATATGTAGAAGTCCGCGTGCTTTATTGGTCTAATGAAATATATATGGATCCTCGGGTTTCGAAGCCACATTTGGTAAAACATTGCTCTGATCACCTAAGCGGCACGGGGGGTCCCCATTAGAGGTTCACGGCGCCATAAGCTCATTGAACAGGCTTTGTGTGAAATATAGCAGAGTCTAGGACTGCTTTTATTGTCCTGGTGGCCCAGAGGTAGCGTTCCCCGGTCACAATTAGAAGATCGTGGGTTCAAATCCTGGTGGGGTGAGGTGTTGATTATATGAAGAAGTCTGCGTGCTTTATTGGGCTAATGAAATATATATGGATCCTCGTGTTTCGAAGCCGCATTTTTTTAAAATGTTGCTCTGATCACCTTAGCGGCACGGGTGGTCCCCATTAGAGGTTCACGGCGCCATAAGCTCGTTGAACAGGCTTTGTGTGAAATATAGCAGAGTCTGGGACTGCTTTTATTGTCCTGGTGGCCCAGAGGTAGCATTCCCCGGTCACAATTATAAGATCGTGGGTTCAAATCCTGGTGGGGTGAGGTGTTGATTATATGTAGAAGTCTGCGTGCTTTATTGGACTAATGAAATATATATGGATCCTCGTGTTTCGAAGCCGCATTTCGTAAAACGTTGCTCTGATCACCTAAGCGGCACGGGTGGTCCCCATTAGAGGTTCACGGCGCCATAATCTCGTTGAACTGGCTTTGTGTGAAATATAGCAGAGTCTAGGAATGCTTTTATTGTCCTGGTGGCCCAGAGGTAGCATTCCCCGGTCACAATTATAAGATCGTGGGTTCAAATCCTGGTGGGGTGAGGTGTTGATTATATGTAGAAATCCGCGTGCTTTATTGGGCTAATAAAATATATATGGATCCTCGTGTTTCGAAGCCGGATTTGGTAAAACGTTGCTCTGATCACCTAAGCGGCATGGGTGGTCCCCATTAGAGGTTCACGGCGCCATAAACTCGTTGAACAGGCTTTGTGAGAAATATAGCAGAGTCTAGGACTGCTTTTATTGTCCTGGTGGCCCAGAGGTAGCGTTCCACGGTCACAATTATAAGATCGTGGGTTCAAATCCTGGTGGGGTGAGGTGATGATTATATGTAGAAATCCGCGTGCTTTATTGGGCTAATAAAATATATATGGATCCTCGTGTTTCGAAGCCGCATTTAGTAAAACGTTGCTCTGATCACCTAAGCGTTACGGGTGGTCCCCATTAGAGGTTCATGGCGCCATAAGCTCGTTGAACAGGCTTTGTGTGAAATATAGTAGAGTCTAGGACTGCTTTTATTGTCCTGATGGCCCAGAGGTAGCATATCCCGGTCACAATTATGAGATCGTGGGTTTGAATCCTGGTGGGGTGAGGTGTTGATTATATGTAGAAGTCCGAGTGCTTTATTGGGCTAATAAAATATATTTGGATCCTCGTGTTTCGAAGCCGCATTTGGTAAAACGTTGCTCTGATCACCTAAGCAGCACGGGTGGTCCCCATTAGAGGTTCACGGCGCCATAAGCTCGTTGAACAGGCTTTGTGTGAAATATAGCAGAGTCTAGGACGGGTTTTATTGAACTGGTGGCCAGAGGTAGCGTTCCCCGGTCACATTTATAAGATCGTGGGTTCATATCCTGGTGGGGTGAGGTGTTGATTATATGAAGAAGTCCGCTGCGTTTTATTGGGCTAATAAAATATATATGGATCCTCGTGTTTCGAAGCCGCGATTTGCAAAAACGTTGCCTGATCACCTAAGCCGCATGGGTGGTCCCCATTAGAGGTCTCACGGCGCCATAAGCCTGAACAGGACGGTGAAATATAGCAGAGTGTAGGGGACTGCTTTATTATCCTGGTGGCCCAGGAGGTAGCTGCCTCCCCGGCCATAATTAGAAGATTCGGTTCAATCCTCGGGGTGAGGTGTTGATTATATGTAGTCCGCGTTTTATTGGGCTAATGGAAATATATATGGATCCTTCTTGTTTCGGGGCCGTGATTTGGGTAAAATCGCCATTCCTGACTAACAATTGCCGCACGGGTGGTCCCCATTAGAGGCTCACGGCCATAAGCTCTCGCTGAACAGGATTTGTGTGAAATATAGCAGAGTGTAGGACTGCTTTTTATTGTCCTGGTGGCCCAGAGGTATGCCTCGGGTCACAATTATAAGATCGTGGGTTTGAATCCTAGTGGGGTGAGGTGTTGATTATATGTAGAAGTCCGCGTGCTTTATTGGGCTAATAAAATATATATGGATCCTCGTGTTTCGTAGCCGGATTTGGTAAAACGTTGCTCTGATCACCTAAGCGGCACGGGTGGTCCCCTATAGTGGTTTACGGCGCCATAAGCTCGCTGAACAGGCTTTGTGTGAAGTATAACAGAGTCTAGGACTGCTTTATTAGTCCCAGGCTCCAGAGGTAGTTCTCGTCACAATTAGAAGATCGCGTCTGACCGTGGGTGAGGTGTTGATTATATGTAGAAGTCCGCTTGCTTTATTGGGCTAATGAAATATATATGGATCCTCCTTGTTTCGAAAGGCGCATTTGGTAAAACGTTGCTCTGATCACCTAAGCGGCACTGGTGGTCCCTATTAGAGGTTCACGGTGCCATAAGCTCGTTGAACAGGCTTTGTGTGAAATATAGCAGAGTCTAGGACTGCTTTTATTGTCCTAGTGGCCCAGAGGTAGCGTTCCCCGGTCACAATTATAAGATTTGGGGGTTCAAATCCTGGTGGGGTGAGGTGTTGATTATATGTAGAAGTCCGCGTGCTTTACTGGGCTAATGAAATATATATGGATCCTCGTGTTTCGAAGCCGCATTTGGTAAAACGTTGCTCTGACCACCTAAGCGGCACGGGTGGTCCCCATTAGAGGTTCACGGCGCCATAATCTCGTTGAACTGGCTTTGTGTGAAATATAGCAGAGTCTAGGAATGCTTTTATTGTCCTGGTGGCCCAGAGGAAGCATTCCCCGGTCACAATTATAAGATCGTGGGTTCAAATCCTGGTGGGGTGAGGTGTTGATTAAATGTAGAAGTCCGAGTGCTTTATTGGGCTAATGAAATATATATGGATGCTCGTGTTTCCAAGCCGGATATGGTAAAACGTTGCTCTGATCACCTAAGGGGCACGGGTGGTCCCCATTAGAGTTTCATGGCGCCATAAGGTCGTTGAACAGGCTTTGTGTGAAATATAGTAGAGTCTATGACTGCTTTTATTGTCCTGGTGGCCCAGAGGTTGCATATCCCGGTCACAATTATAAGAGCGTGGGTTTGAATCCTGGTGGGGTGAGGTGTTGATTATATGTAGAAATCCTAGTGCTTTATTGGGCTAATGAAATATATTTGAATCCTCGTGTTTCGAAGCCGCATTTGGTAAAACGTTGCCCCCTCCACCTAAGCGGCACGGGTGGTCCCCTATAGTGGTCCCACGGCGCCATAAGCTCGTTGAACAGGCTTTGTGTGAAATATAACAGAGTCTAAGATTGCTTGTAGTGTCCTGGTGGCTCAGAGGTAGCATTCCCCAGTCACAATTATAAGATCGTGGGTTTGAATCCTGGTGGGGTGAGGTGTTGATTATATAAAGAAGTTCGCGTGCTTTATTGGGCTAATGAAATATATATGGATACTCGTGTTTCGAAGCCGCATTTGGTAAAACGTTGTTCTGATCACCCAAGCGGCACGGGTGGTCCCCATTAGAGGTTCACGGCGCCATAAGCTCGTTAAACAGGCTTTGTGTGAAATATAGCAGAGTCTAGGACTGCTTTTATTGTCCTGGTGGCCCAGAGGTAGCGTTCCCCGGTCACAATTAGAAGATCGTGGGTTCGAATTCTCGTTGGGTGAGGTGTTGATTATATGAAGAGGTCTGCGTACTATATTGGGCTAATGAAATATATATGGATCCTCGTGTTTCGAAGCCGCATTTGGTAAAACGTTGCTATGATCACCCAAGCGGCACGGGTGGTCCCCATTAGAGGTTCACGACGCCAAAAGCTAGTTGAACAGGCTTTGAGTGAAACATAGCAGAGTCTTGGACTGCTTTTATTGAACTGGTGGCCCAGAGGTATCGTTCCCCGGTCACATTTATAAGATCGTGGGTTCAAATCCTGGTGGGGTGAGGTGTTGATTATATGTAGAAGTCCGCGTGCTTTATTGGGCTAATGAAATATATATGGATCCTCGTGTTTCGAACCCGGATTTGGTAAAACGTTGCTCTGATCACCTAAGCTGCACGAGTGGTACCCATTAAAGGTTCACGGCGCCATAAGCTCGTTGAACAGGCTTTGTGAGAAATATAGCAGAGTCTAGGACTGCTTTTATTGTCCTGGTGGCCCAGAGGTAGCGTTCCACGGTCACAATTAGAAGATCGTGGATTCGAATTCTGGTGGGGTGAGGTGTTGATTATATGAAGAAGTCCGCGTGCATTATTGGGCTAATGAAATATATATGGATCCTCGTGTTTCGAAGCCACATTTGGTAAAACGTTGCTCTGATCACCTAAGCGCAATCGGGTGGTCTAATATAGGTGGTTCACAGCTATAATCTTGTTGAAGAGGCTTTGTGTGAAATATAACAGAGTCTAGGACTGCTTTTAGTGTCCTGGTGGTCCACAGGTAGCATTCCCTCGTCACAATTATAAGATCGTGGGTTCAAATCCTGCTGGGGTGAGGTATTGATTATATGTAGAAGTCCGAGTGCTTTATTGGGCTAATGAAATATATATGGATACTCGTGTTTCCAAGCCGCATTTGGTAAAACATTGCTCTCATCACCTAAGCAGCACGGGTGGTCCCTTTATGAGAGGTTCACGGCGCCATAAGCTCGTTGAATGATTTGTGTGAAATATAGCAGAGGTAGGACAGCTTTTATTGTCCTAGTGGCCCAGAGGTAGCATTCCCCGGTCACAATTATAAGATCGTAGGTTCAAATCCTGCTGGGGTGAGGTGTTGATTATATGTAGAAGTCCGCGTGCTTTATTGGGCTAATGAAATATATATGGATCCTCGTGTTTCGAAGCCGGATTTGGTAAAACGTTGCTCTGATAACCTAAGCGGCACGGGTGGTCCCCATTAGAGGTTCACGGCGCCATAAGCTAGTTGAACAGGCTTTGAGTGAAATATAGCAGAGTCTAGGACTGCTTTTATTGAACTGGTGGCCCAGAGGTAGCATTCCCCGGTCACATTTATACGATCGTAGGTTCAAATCCTGGTGGGGTGAGGTGTTGATTATATGTAGAAGTCCGAGTGCTTTATTGGGCTAATGAAATATATTTGGATCCTCGTTTTTCGAAGCCGCATTTGGTAAAACGTTGCTCTGATCACCTAAGCAGCACGGGTGGTCCCTATGAGAGGTTCACGGCGCCATAAGCTCGTTGAACAGGATTTGTGTGAAATATAGCAGAGTGTAGGACTGCTTTTATTGTCCTGGTGGCCCAGAGGTACCGTTCCCCGGTCACAATTATAAGATCGTGGGTTCAAATCCTGGTGGGGTGAGGTGTCGATTATATGTAGAAGTCCGCGTGCTTTATTGGGCTAATGAAATATATATGGATCCTCGAGTTTCCAAGCCAGATTTGGTAAAACGTTGCTCTCTCCACCTAAGCGGCATGGGTGGTCCCCTATAGTGGTCCCATGGCGCCATAAGCTCGTTGAGCAGGCTTTGTGTGAAATATAGCAGAGTCTAGGACTGCTTTTATTGTCCTGCTGGCCCAGAGGTAGCGTTCCCCGGTCACAATTAGAAGATCGTGGGTTGGAATCCTGGTGTGGTGAGGTGTTGATTATATGAAGAAGTCCGCGTGCTTTATTGGGCTAATGAAATATATATGGATCCTCGTTTTTCGAAGCCGCATTTGGTAAAACGTTGCTCTGATCACCTAAGCGGCATGGGTGGTCCCCATTAGAGGTTCACGGCGCCATAGGCTCGTTCAACAGGCTTTGTGTGAAATATAGCAGAGTCTAGGACTGCTTTTATTGTCCTGGTGGCCCAGAGGTAGCGTTCCCCGGTCACAATTATAAGATCGTGGGTTCAAATCCTGGAGGGGTGAGGTGTTGATTATATGTAGAAGCCCGCGTGCTTTATTGGGCTAATGAAATATATATGGATCCTCGAGTTTCCAAGCCAGATTTGGTAAAACGTTGCTCTCTCCACCTAAGCGGCACGGGTGGTCCCCTATAGTGGTCCCACGGCGCCATAAGCTCGTTGAACGGGCTTTGTGTGAAATATAGCAGAGTCTAGGACTGCTTTTATTGACCTGGTGGCCCAGAGGTAGTGTTCCCCGGTCACAATTAGAAGATCGTGGGTTCGAATCCTGATGTGGTGAGGTGTTGATTATATGAAGAAGTCCGCGTGCTTTATTGGGCTAATGAAATATATATGGATCCTCGTGTTTCGAAGCCGCATTTGGTAAAACGTTGCTCTGATCACCTAAGCGGCATGGGTGGTCCCCATTAGAGGTTCACGGCGCCATAAGCTCGTTGAACAGGCTTTGTGTGATATATAGCAGAGTCTAGGACTGCTTTTATTGTCCTAGTGGCCCAGAGGTAGCGTTCCCCGGTCACAATTATAAGTTCGTGGGTTCAAATCCTGGTGGGGTGAGGTGTTGATTATATGTAGAAGTCCGCGTGCTTTATTGGGCTAATGAAATATATTTGGATCCTCGTGTTTCGAAGCCAGATTTGGTAAAACGTTGCCCTGATCACCTAAGCGGCACGGGTGGTTCCCATTAGATGTTCATGGCGCCATAAGGTCGTTGAACAG
>NW_024715878.1:0-2500 GCF_018991925.1 Homarus americanus | reverse complement strand
ATATGATAAACTAATCCTGCTCAAATCTTATGTTTTTGCTTTAGTCTATCATTTCCTTATTTTACTCTATAATTTTTTTTTTAATTTCATTACAGCCCACCTTTATCCTCATTACTTTATCTACTCACATTTTAGCTTGTACAGGGCGAGCCAAAAGTCACTGTGCACCTACTGCAGACGATGAGTATATTCAGTCTCTGTACATTAATACAAATAGGAGTACATCTCCCACACTTAATTAAGTTACAACAAATGTTGGAAATGGCATCCACGTGCCTGTAAACACACCTCTAATCTTGTTTGCAAAGACACGTGACAATTCAATCGGAGAGATGTTCCTTATGAGATCTGTGAAGGCTTCCTTCAGTTCAGGGAGAGTAAACTGTGCCTTTCATTGCTCCCCACCGACCGCAGTGGCCAAATACAATAACGTTCCGAATTGATTGCGTCATTGATAAACATACTTGTCGTCTACAGTAGGTGCACAGTGACTTTTGGCTCACCTTGTACAATGATACTGTATCCCTATTAGCCGGAATAATTGGTGCAGAGGCCTTCCGGGTTTGAAAGATTTCCAGGTAATGAGTCGAATCTCAAACCTGGAAAAAATCCCATTTCCCCGGAATTTTTTCAGGTAATGGGAAAAGTTTCTGAGAGTCTAAACTATGCATCTTGCATGGACAGACACTATCCTACATCCCCAGAATGTTTCTAGGTGCTGGGGAAAGTTTTCCAAGAGTTTAAAGGAGTCTAAACAAAGCATCTCAGCTCGACTCTAAACTATGCATCTCACCATCTCATCTCCCACAGACAAACACTCTCCCCTTACATTTAGACCATGAGCAAGAGCAAAAATATTTACAGATAGCGGAAAAGTGTACTATATATACTTTTCTTACCATCTGTTCTAATAGTGTTGGCGAGATAAATTTGGTACCATAATAATCCTGAATAAATTCTTTACATGACTGTTTCAACAAAAGATCCTGTAACAAAATATTTCAACAGGATTTAATGATGGACTTAATTCTTTATTTTCTTTAAACATAGGAAATGTTGATAACAGAGTCTATAAAATCAGTTCTAATTAAGTAAGAAATACTATTTTTTCCCAAATATTCCCGATTAGTTTATAAAAAAGCTTGGTTAAATAAACATGTTTAAAAACCAATAAAAATTCTATGATACATGTGATTGAGGTGTGAATGGAGTTGCATGTCACAGCCAAGACAGTGGAATTTTCCACCCTGCACTGGGGAAAATATTCCCAAGTCTAAATGACGTACGGAGTTGTATTTATTTAGGCAAACACCACTGGACAAGTTCAATATATTGTAAATATACAAAATAATGTATACCGTACTACTACTGCACTGTATGTACTCACCACCATATGCTGTTGTCTTGAGCCTACAGAAGGCATACACTGCCCACTCTGCTGAATGTAATATGTAACTGTAATCACTTTTATGTCTTAACACTTGGGATGTAGATGGGGTAAGGGATTAGTCGGTCTCATGTTACTGAACTGAAGCAATGTTAGGTCACCCATTGTATAAAAGTTCTCTCATATGTGGTGGGGGAGTAATGACCTTGTTAGTTGTTACTGACCTTCTGATGCAATGTCAGGTCATCCATTGTTTGGATGAATTGAATAAAGACAAAAAAGCTAAGGTGCTTCAGTGTTTCCCTTTTCCTGTACATATGGTACTTTCACATTTACTGATGTACAGAACAGTATACGTAACTGTATCACTCTTTAAGTATTGACACTGAGTGCATCATGATTATAGCTTAGAGGGGATAAGCTGGCAGATGCATCAGCCTATCACAGGCATCCCACGCAGTCACACGACAGCATGAGCCAATCACAGCATTCTAACCTATGCCCAAGTTACCCAAGCTGTCTTCCCAACCACACACCCAGCACGTGAGGACATGTCTGAGCATAATGCAATCTTTTGTCACTCCCAAAACCTTTGTCCCCAGGCCTATGGCAGAAAGGTTTGGCGAGATTTTCTCAGAATTTTTTCGGAAATAGCACAATACTGTACTGTATTTCATCCTCGGAATTTGTTCCCACACCCAGGAGAAAAAAAGTGGAGAGATTTTCCGGAATTTTCTCAGAAAATGCAACCGATTATAATCAACCTCGAAAACTTGTTCCCAGACTTGGAATAGATAAAAATTTTCTGGAAAAATTATGAACTGATTTCAATCCTAGCTATTGGAGAGTTCTGGGGACTGGGGATTTCAGCTAATGGGGAGTTTTTCTATAAAATAAAGTGAGAGACAGAGCTGGTAATACAATACAGTAATATTGTATTACTAGCAAATACTATACTGTCCCAGAACCAGTCTATGATATCATCAGTGTCAATGTCCACACAGTACTGTACTAAGGTTAAGGTTTATATATGAAAATAAATAGCTGCAGCACGATTAACCCCTTGCCTTACTAAAACAAGTAAACTTGAGAAAAGTCTATGCAAAATGAGTT
>NW_024715877.1:0-22307 GCF_018991925.1 Homarus americanus | reverse complement strand
GGAAGGGTAGAGAATAATCTTGCATGGCCTCTTTTGCACTTTTTCTAGGTGTTTACGTTGTGTGGCATGTAGGGAAGAAGACCAGGTGAGCTTGGGAAGTATGAATGTTGTGTAAACACTGAGGAGCTCGTGTGCAGGAACACCGAGGGACTTGAGTCGGCGTAGGAGGTGGAGACGGAAACTGGAGGATTTGATAACTTCACTGACGTGTGGTTTCTAATTTAGTTTGTTGTCTATATGTATGTGTGTGTGTGTGTATGTGTGTGTGTGTGTGTGTGTGTGTGTGTGTATACTACTGTACTTTTTAGATCCTCCTACGCACCCTAACCTATTATAGTTAAGTATAGTAGGCTATACACTATTTTGTTAGTATGTGTTATAAAATGTAATTGCATGTTATTATTATTAATATTATTATTATTAATATTATTATTATTATTATTATTATTAGTAGTAGTAGTAGTAGTATTATTATTATTATTATTGTTATTATTATTACATGTTAATATAATACTAAGTTGCCCGCCAGATTTCCTCAGAGATGGGAGGAGCACATTGGCGGCGGTGTTGTTTATACTCCGCCCGATTACTGATTCCTATTCACCGAGCCAGAGCTGGCGGGCGGCGTGTTATGTGCCACGTTTTGTTTCCCATTGGGCGTACCGCTCAGCTGGGGAGTAGGAGATTTCTTAAAAAGAAAGTTTGAGTGGAGAGCACACCTTTTCCTTCACATACAGTTATCTTAGACCATCTACTAGTATAATAGTTTGCACAAAAATACTCTACACTCTTTCTAGGTTGTTGCTATTTTTTTTTTTTTTTTTTTTGACTTCTCATCAGATTGTGCATTCAACTAATATACACTATTAGTGTGTTTATTATTATGTTTTATAGTATTATTTCGTATAATATTGGGTAACACAATTAGAGTCACTAGTATAGTATATTATTGGGGTTTATAGCAGTTTGTGGTCTAATAGTATCATGCTTTATGAGTGGTGTTCTATGTAGTGATGATTAGGCAATAAAATATGCTTTGGGGGTTTATAGCAGTTTTTGTGGTCTACTAGTATCATGCTTTATGGGTGGTGTTCTATGTAGTGATGATTAGGCTATAAAATATGCTTTTGGTTTATTGCTAACAAAATATACTTTGCTCTACCGCTGTAGTGCAAAACATGGTGAAACTTACATACACCGTTAATAAAGTATTGATGGAAGAAGAAGAAGAAGAAGAAGAAGAAGAAGAAGAAGAAGAAGAAGAAGAAGAAGAAGAAGAAGAAGAAGAAGAAGAAGAAGAAGAAGAAGAAGAAGAAGAAGAAGAAGAAGAAGAAGAAGAAGAAGAAGAAGAAGAAGAAGAAGAAGAAGAAGAAGAAGAAGAAGAATATAAAGAAGAAGAAATAAATAATAAATAAATAATAGAAGAAGAAGTTAACAGTTGAAGAAATAAATAAAGGTTAAATAAATAAATAGCTAAAGAAGAAGAAGAAGAATAGAAGAAGAAGAAGAAGAAGAAGAAGAAGAAGAAGAATAGAAGAAGAAGAAGAAGAAGAAGAAGAAGAAGAAGAAGAAGAAGAAGAAGAAGAAGAAGAAGAAGAAGAAGAAGAAGAAGAAGAAGAAGAAGAAGAAGAAGAAGAAGAAGAAGAAGAAGAAGAAGAAGAAGAAGAAGAAGAAGAAGAAGAAGAAGAAGAAGAAGAAGAAGAAGAAGAAGAAGAAGAAGAAGTAGGAGGAAGAATAGTGGAGGGAATGAACAGTGAGACAATGTAAAGCCTCCGGGATGGCGGCAGCGTTTCTGTTATTAATATATAATAAGACAATAGGAAAATATGTTGTTGTCTCTACCTGTATTATTACCTTTGCGATAGCATGGTTCAATTTTGGGAGGACATAGGAAGGAGCAGGAGGTTAGGAAGGGATTTGTAGTGGGAGAGATAGTGTCTGTGATCCTCGGGTCACCACTCCTCGGATTGTGTCAGTTCAAGTTTAGAAGCTCCAACAACTTTCCCTGAATATGAATTGGCAACCTTTCGATTTACAACAGGTACCTACTTACTGCTACAGTAGGTAGGTGAACAGGGACCAAGGGGGCTAGGAAGAGTGTCCAAACAACTTGCTCCTGCCTGCCTGTGTGATGTAGTCGTGGCCAGAATTAGGTTAAGATACAGACACATCTGGCTAGTTAGTAACGCTGTACCCATAAAGGAACACTCAGCATGTAAACTTGGTGATACACCTTTAAAGCACTACTATATTATTGAATGGGACACTGTCAAAGACTTCAGGCCACCTCACTTATTGTATCTTGAACTATGTCATTACTTCATTGAGGACATTACATTCTTGCTCTTTATCCCAAATTGGCTAGCCCACACTGGTAAATGTGTACTGTACTGTCAATGAATCTGATGTATTTCTTTGTGTATGAACCTGACTGAAAATAAGGTCGCCTCCCTGGCTGCTGCTGCTGCTGCTGCTGCTTCTTGCGCCCTTCTAAGTCCCGTTTAAGTCCCCACCCCAGGCCCCCACAACCGCCCTTCACATCTACACCATTCAAAATCAATTTCACTCAATTTCCACAAGACTATGCTAATTACACGTAAAATAGAGTGTTATCCTGCAAAACGTTGATGTCGTATATTTCTCTCTTTAAGTGATATCCTGTGGCTCCGAAAGGAGCCTGTTTGGTTAGGTTGTCTTGTGTGAACGAACCTTGGGTTCTTATTTCTTCTCTGTCTTCTTGGGAGGAGCACAGCTTGGATGTTAGGAAGGACACCCCCTTGGGCAATGGTGACTCCAGACAGGAGCTTGTTCAGCTCCTCGTCATTGCGAATGGCAAGCTGAAGATGACGTGGGATAATGCGGGTCTTCTTGTTGTCGCGGGCGGCGTTACCGGCCAGCTCGAGCACTTCTGCTGCCAGGTACTCCATGACGGCTGCAAGGTACACAGGGGCACCTGCACCAACGCGCTCAGCATAGTTGCCCTTACGCAAGAGACGGTGGATTCTACCCACGGGGAACTGGAGTCCGTCCCTGCTAGAACGGGACTTTGACTTGCCCTTCACTTTGCCTCCCTTGCCGCGTCCTGACATGTTGCTGCTGCTGCTTTTCGTGATAGGAGTTAAATTTCCGCCCGCCACCTTGGTCTTTTATACCAAGCTCAGGATCAGGCCAGGTGGCCGTCTCGCGGACCCAACCAATGTAAGAGAGCCGTAGCTGCAGCCAGTCTGATCCTGAGCGGCCCGCTCGGTATATAAGGAAAAGTTAGTCGGGCCAGTTTTCAATTCCCTCGCTCCGCGCCACGAGTAACTGTGCCGCCATGCCTCCCAAAACTTCCGGAAAGGCTGCCAAGAAGGCTGGAAAGGCCCAGAAGGCCATTGCCAAGGGTGACAAGAAGAAGAAGCGCAGGAGGAAGGAAAGCTACAGCATCTACATCTACAAGGTACTGAAGCAAGTGCACCCCGACACAGGAGTCTCCTCCAAAGCTATGTCCATCATGAACTCTTTCGTGAACGACATCTTCGAGCGCATCGCTGCCGAGGCTTCCCGCCTGGCGCACTACAACAAACGCTCCACCATTACAAGTCGGGAAATCCAGACAGCTGTCCGACTCTTGCTGCCCGGTGAACTGGGCAAGCATGCCGTGTCTGAGGGCACCAAGGCTGTCACCAAGTACACCTCTTCCAAGTAAGAGGTTACTTGTGCACAACAAACACGCCATCCCACTACTACAACTTAATCGGCTCCATCGGAGCCACAGTTACATGTTAAAGAGACAGTTACCGACAGTGATATATTGAGAGGGAAATAAATAAAAAAAAAATTATAATAATCTGCATTCTCTATTGGCGTAGAAACCGGACTAAATCGAAACATAATAAATAAATAAATAAATTCTGCGTGGAGTAGTTGTACACCCACTGCAAAGTGACATACATGGAGTGTGTTTGGGCTTCATTTCTTGTTTGCAGCACGCCTATTTCATGTAAACAATTTTTTTTTTTTTTTTTTATTGTATGTTCTTTTATTTTATTTATTTATTTACTTACTTCTTCTTTATATATTTATTTGTTACTAGCTCTTGTTTGTTGCACCCACCCACCTCCCGAATTGATGACCTACTATACAATCGTACCTCCACGAATGTTACCAACTTACCGTTAGGCGATTTGGGTAACCGAAATTAACGCTCTCCGACCACCAACCATTTCGATTGTCATGAAAATTATCTTCAGAACAGGTCTTTGGCCCTGAGAAGGGCCGAGTTATAGATGTCTGGTAGGTTTTGTTGTGCTTTTTGTTTTTCCCCAAGGAAGAGGACTTAAGCACGCTCTCCGCGGATGCGCCGGGCCAGCTGGATGTCCTTGGGCATGATGGTAACGCGCTTGGCGTGAATGGCACACAGGTTGGTGTCCTCGAAAAGACCCACCAGGTAAGCCTCAGAGGCTTCCTGCAGAGCCATGACGGCAGACGACTGGAAGCGCAGGTCAGTCTTGAAATCCTGGCGATCTCACGCACCAGGCGCTGGAAGGGCAGCTTCCTGATGAGTAGCTCTGTGCTCTTCTGGTAACGACGGATCTCACGAAGGGCGACGGTTCCGGGCCTGTAACGATGGGGCTTCTTGACACCACCGGTGGCTGGGGCGGACTTGCGAGCTGCCTTGGTGGCAAGCTGCTTCCGTGGAGCCTTGCCTCCAGTGGACTTGCGGGCAGTCTGTTTAGTACGGGCCATCTCGACGACGAAATAGTCAATACGGGCGGCCCGGCAGGCGGGCGGGCTTATATACAGACATTCTCCACCTCAGTGGCCACCCCATTGGCCACGAGTGCCGCATGCGTCATCCGCAAGCTACGCCCCACCTCCAAGAGGGAGGGACGGCCTTGGATGAACGATACTACCGCTGCGTCCACAGCACGCCACCTACTCCCACCAAACCGTGGGCGAAGCCACACCAGGACCACCTGTAGTAGCAACCACAACAACATGACTGGACGAGGCAAAGGAGGCAAGGGACTTGGAAAGGGTGGCGCCAAGCGTCATCGTAAGGTGCTTCGTGACAACATCCAGGGTATCACCAAGCCCGCCATTCGTCGTCTAGCTCGGCGTGGAGGTGTTAAACGTATATCCGGCCTCATCTACGATGAGACCCGCGGCGTCCTCAAGGTGTTTCTGGAGAACGTCATCCGTGACGCCGTCACCTACACCGAGCACGCAAAAAGGAAGACCGTCACCGCCATGGATGTGGTGTATGCCCTGAAACGGCAGGGCCGCACCCTTTATGGTTTTGGTGGTTAATCAACCTGATGGACGGGCGCACACCACCACCACCACCACGACAAACAAATATACGGACCTAATTTTAGGTCCACATTTAAATCGCTAAAGAGTTGGTTAGATACTGAGTAAATCGTTGAAAATATATCCAATAACATGATCCTCTCTAATTCTGGACTTGTGGTATGAGTATAGGTTGTGTGTGAACGTGTTGGAACCACTTCCTAATAATTGTCAGTCAGTCAGTCAACATTCACCTAACCTCCAGGTACCTCACCTAACTTCCTGTAGCGTCACCGAACCTCACGAAATGTAACCCAATGTAGTTTATAATCTATCCTAACATGACATAACATAACCACGAACTATATTACTTCGGTAAGAGTAATGAGTTTTAATACACAAAGTTGCAGTTATCATTCATTCATACATACATACATACATACATACATACATACATACATACATACATAACATGCTAGTGGCAGGGGGGATTGAAGTGAATTTTAGGAGGATAGAATAGGTGCAGTGGCTAAACAGCGCTTGCGTGAGGGACTTTAAGCAGCAACTCGCCTGGATGCGGCAGGATAGAGTCAGGTCAAGCGTCCGGTGCATGTTGGGTTCCGCCATGGTTTCTCAGTGTTTGGTCGGCTTGATTGTGTGTGTTGTTTTCTTTTTTGGAGGAAATGTCTTGGTATTCTTCTTCTTAGCTTGAAGTTGATTTTCTTCTAACTCTTCTCCTCTTGTTGTTCGTCTTCCTCGTGTCTGCTATCATTCTGTAAAGACTCTCTATATGTATGTAGGTATGAGTGAGTAACAGTTGCCGGTTACAGTGATACTTCATATTCGCTGGTGTTGTACTGTATGGCTTCGGTATTTCTTAATATACAAACGGCACCGTTAGGGGATTGAGGTATTTAAAAACCAGCCTGCATTACTTATATATAGAAATAAATAATGTGGCTTGGACAATAATGACGACTACTCTCTCCTACCTTCCCCAAACAAGGGCTTTTCGAAAGTATACATTGGACACAAATGACTTAGTACATCATAAATTGGTGGTTTAAAAAAAGCCCTCATTAGAGAAAGGTGAAGGAGCACACAGTGAACATACAGATTAATGTTTGCACGCGTAGATCATGTAAGGTGAGATGTTGAACACCAGACACGTAGTGTAGTAACTCCCCCACAGATGGCGTTATGAGGGGCCTGATGATGTAGCAGTTACCTCACAGATGGTGTTATGAGGAAATTCACATGATGATGCTGTAGCAAAACATTCACTACGTGTTGTCGTAGCATCTTGGGGACACCACGTGGTCGACATGACTCACTCATTCAAGTGGGTGAGGTGTGGTCCCAGGCCTCTCTATCGTGGAGTCTCAGGGGAAGTATAACTGGGTACCTGGGACCTCACTGTGTGAAGGTGGTTAGCTAGCTTGGGTAAGACTCAACTGCCGAGTTGTTTTTCACTGAGTTAAGCACTGTTCACCACTATTCATCACTGGTTCCATTCCTTGGCCAAATGAAATAGTACCTTATGGCAAGAACTTGTTGATAGTCCGCTGGGGAGGAGGGTTCAGGGGGGTGAGTTGGTATGGGCCAACATATAAATAATAATAATAATAATAATAATTAACGGTTTATTGAAAGAGCTTGGCAGCCAGAAGACTGAAAATATACAGTTACATATTTGGGGAATGGGTTACGAATTACAAATAATATACAAGTAACATGAGTGACACAAATAAGACATATAATAACTAGCTGGGGAACAGCTCAAACTACAGTTCATTTCAACATAGTGACAGTGCAAGGAGTAGTGTTTACTGGGAGTGAGTACACTGATTTATTACAAGTTATCGATAATTTTTACAATGGTTGGGACTGGGCTGTTCTTATAGCGATCAGTTCGTGCACGTATGGGCTGGGCTGGATGCGGTTGTGGTGTCGAAGAGCAATTCTCGGACTAGGGATCTCAGGTGGTAGTAGGAGCCGGTGTCGGGGATGGTGTAGAAGCTTCTTACCAAATTTGCAGATGAGGTCGGGGTGATGGTCAGTGAGAGTCTAAAGGGTCAGTGTGTTGAGCGCTTCTTGATATGTGGAGTAGGAAGGGTAGAGAATAATCTTGCATGGCCTCTTTTGCACTTTTTCGAGGTGTTTACGTTGTGTGGCATTTAGGGAGGAAGACCAGGTGGAGGAGGCATAGGTGAGCTTGGGAAGTATGAATGTTGTGTAAACACTGAGGAGCTCGTGTGCAGGACCACCGAGGGACTTGAGTCGGCGTAGGAGGTGGAGACGGAAACTGGAGGATTTGATAACTTCACTGACGTGGGGTTTCTAATTTAGTTTGTTGTCTATATGTATGTGTGTGTGTGTGTGTGTGTGTGTGTGTGTGTGTGTGTGTGTGTGTGTATACTACTGTACTTTTTAGATCCTCCTACGCAACCTAACCTATTATAGTTAAGTATAGTAGGCTATACACTATTTTGTTAGTATGTGTTATAAAATGAAATTGCATGTTATTATTATTAATATTATTATTATTAATATTATTATTATTATTATAGTAGTAGTAGTAGTAGTAGTAGTAGTAGTATTATTATTATTATTATTATTGTTATTATTATTACATGCTAATATAATACTAAGTTGCCCGCCAGATTTCCTCAGAGATGGGAGGAGCACATTGGCGGCGGTGTTGTTTATACTCCGCCCGATTACTGATTCCTATTCACCGAGCCAGAGCTGGCGGGCGGCGTGTTATGTGCCACGTTTTGTTTCCCATTGGGCGTACCGCTCAGCTGGGGAGTAGGAGATTTCATAAAAAGAAAGTTTGAGTGGAGAGCACACCTTTTCCTTCACATACAGTTATCTTAGACCATCTACTAGTATAATAGTTTGCACAAAAATACTCTACACTCTTTCTAGGTTGTTGCTATTTTTTTTTGTTTTTTTTTTGGACTTCTCATCAGATTGAGCATTCAACTAATATACACTATTAGTGTGTTTACTATTATGTTTTATAGTATTATTTCGTATAATATTGGGTAACACAATTATAGTCACTAGTATAGTATATTATTGGGGTTTATAGCAGTTTGTGGTCTAATAGTATCATGCTTTATGAGTGGTGTTCTTTGTAGTGATGATTAGGCAATAAAATATGCTTTGGGTGTTTATAGCAGTTTGTGGTCTACTAGTATCATGCTTTATGGGTGGTGTTCTATGTAGTGATGATTAGGCCATAAAATATGCTTTGGGTTTATTGTTAACAAAATATACTTTGCTCTACCGCTGTAGTGCAAAACATGGTGAAACTTACATACACCGTTAATAAAGTATTGATGGAAGAAGAAGAAGAAGAAGTAAGAGGAAGAATTGTGGAGGGAATGAACAGTGAGACAATGTAAAGCCTCCGGGATGGCGGCAGCGTTTCTGTTATTAATATATAATAAGACAATAGGAAAATATGTTGTTGTCTCTACCTGTATTATTACCTTTGCGATAGCATGGTTCAATTTTGGGGAGGACAGAGGAAGGAGCAGGAGGTTAGGAAGGGAGAGATAGTGTCTGTGATCCTCGGGTCACCACTCCTCGGATTGTGTCAGTTCAAGTTTAGAAGCTCCAACAACTTTCCCTGAATACGAATTGGCAACCTTTCGATTTACAACAGGTACCTACTTACTGCTACAGTAGGTAGGTGAACAGGGACCAAGGGGGCTAGGAATAGTGTCCAAACAACTTGCTCCTGCCTGCCTGTGTGATGTAGTCGTGGCCAGAATTAGGTTAGGATACAGACACATCTGGCAAGTTAGTAACGCTGTACCCATACCGGAACACTCAGCATGTAAACTTTGTGATACACCTTTAAAGCACTATATTATTGAATGTGACACTGTCAAAGACTTCAGGCCACCTCACTTATTGTATCTTGAACTATGTCATTACTTCATTGAGGACATTACATTCTTGCTCTTTATCCCAAATTGGCTAGCCCACACTGGTAAATGTGTACTGTACTGTCAATGAATCTGATGTATTTCTTTGTGTATGAACCTGACTGAAAATAAGGTCGCCTCCCTGGCTGCTGCTGCTGCTGCTGCTGCTTCTTGCGCCCTTCTAAGTCCCGTTTAAGTCCCCCACCCCAGGCCCCCACAACCGCCCTTCACATCTACACCATTCAAAATCAATTTCACTCAATTTCCACAAGACTATGCTAATTACACGTAAAATAGAGTGTTATCCTGCAAAACGTTGATGTCGTATATTTCTCTCTTTAAGTGATATCCTGTGGCTCCGAAAGGAGCCTGTTTGGTTAGGTTGTCTTGTGTGAACGAACCTTGGGTTCTTATTTCTTCTCTGTCTTCTTGGGGAGGAGCACAGCTTGGATGTTAGGAAGGACACCCCCTTGGGCAATGGTGACTCCAGACAGGAGCTTGTTCAGCTCCTCGTCATTGCGAATGGCAAGCTGAAGATGACGCGGGATACTGCGGGTCTTCTTGTTGTCGCGGGCGGCGTTACCGGCCAGCTCGAGCACTTCTGCTGCCAGGTACTCCATGACGGCTGCAAGGTACACAGGGGCACCTGCACCAACGCGCTCAGCATAGTTGCCCTTACGCAAGAGACGGTGGATTCTACCCACGGGGAACTGGAGTCCGGCCCTGCTAGAACGGGACTTTGACTTGCCCTTCACTTTGCCTCCCTTGCCGCGTCCTGACATGTTGCTGCTGCTGCTTTTCGTGATAGGAGTTAAATTTCCGCCCGCCACCTTGGTCTTTTATACCAAGCTCAGGATCAGGCCAGGTGGCCGTCTCGCGGACCCAACCAATGTAAGAGAGCCGTAGCTGCAGCCAGTCTGATCCTGAGCGGCCCGCTCGGTATATAAGGAAAAGTTAGTCGGGCCAGTTTTCAATTCTCTCGCTCCGCGCCACGAGTAACTGTGCCGCCATGCCTCCCAAAACTTCCGGAAAGGCTGCCAAGAAGGCTGGAAAGGCCCAGAAGGCCATTGCCAAGGGTGACAAGAAGAAGAAGCGCAGGAGGAAGGAAAGCTACAGCATCTACATCTACAAGGTACTGAAGCAAGTGCACCCCGACACAGGAGTCTCCTCCAAAGCTATGTCCATCATGAACTCTTTCGTGAACGACATCTTCGAGCGCATCGCTGCCGAGGCTTCCCGCCTGGCGCACTACAACAAACGCTCCACCATTACAAGTCGGGAAATCCAGACAGCTGTCCGACTCTTGCTGCCCGGTGAACTGGCCAAGCATGCCGTGTCTGAGGGCACCAAGGCTGTCACCAAGTACACCTCTTCCAAGTAAGAGGTTACTTGTGCACAACAAACACGCCATCCCACTACTACAACTTAATCGGCTCCATCGGAGCCACAGTTACATGTTAAAGAGACAGTTACCGACAGTGATATATTGAGAGGGAAATAAAAAAAAAAAAAAATTATAATAATCTGCATTCTCTATTGGCGTAGAAACCGGACTAAATCGAAACATAATAAATAAATAAATAAATTCTGCGTGGAGTACTTTTACACCCACTGCAAAGTGACATACATGGAGTGTGTTTGGGCTTCATTTCATGTTTGCAGCACGCCTATTTCATGTAAACAATTTATTGTATTTTATTGTATTTTATTGTATTTTCTTTTATTTTATTTATTTATTTACTTACTTATTCTTTATATATTTATTTGTTACTAGCTCTTGTTTGTTGCACCCACCCACCTCCCGAATTGATGACCTACTATACATTCGTGCCTGCACGAATGTTACCAACTTACCGTTAGGCGATTTGGGTAACCGAAATTAACGCTCTCCTACCACCAACCATTTCGATTGTCATGACAATTATCTTCAGAACAGTTCTTTGGCCCTGAGAAGGGCCGAGTTATAGATGTCTGGTAGGTTTTGTTGTGCTTTTTGTTTTTCCCCAAGGAAGAGGACTTAAGCACGCTCTCCGCGGATGCGCCGGGCCAGCTGGATGTCCTTGGGCATGATGGTAACGCGCTTGGCGTGAATGGCACACAGGTTGGTGTCCTCGAAAAGACCCACCAGGTAAGCCTCAGAGGCTTCCTGCAGAGCCATGACGGCAGACGACTGGAAGCGCAGGTCAGTCTTGAAATCCTGGGCGATCTCACGCACCAGGCGCTGGAAGGGCAGCTTCCTGATGAGTAGCTCTGTGCTCTTCTGGTAACGACGGATCTCACGAAGGGCGACGGTTCCGGGCCTGTAACGATGGGGCTTCTTGACACCACCGGTGGCTGGGGCGGACTTGCGAGCTGCCTTGGTGGCAAGCTGCTTCCGTGGAGCCTTGCCTCCAGTGGACTTGCGGGCAGTCTGTTTAGTACGGGCCATCTCGACGACGAAATAGTCAATACGGGCGGCCCGGCAGGCGGGCGGGCTTATATACAGACATTCTCCACCTCAGTGGCCACCTCATTGGCCACGAGTGCCGCATGCGTCATCCGCAAGCTACGCCCCACCTCCAAGAGGGAGGGACGGCCTTGGATGAACGATACTACCGCTGCGTCCACAGCACGCCACCTACTCCCACCAAACCGTGGGCGAAGCCACACCAGGACCACCTGTAGTAGCAACCACAACAACATGACTGGACGAGGCAAAGGAGGCAAGGGACTTGGAAAGGGTGGCGCCAAGCGTCATCGTAAGGTGCTTCGTGACAACATCCAGGGTATCACCAAGCCCGCCATTCGTCGTCTAGCTCGGCGTGGAGGTGTTAAACGTATATCCGGCCTCATCTACGAGGAGACCCGCGGCGTCCTCAAGGTGTTTCTGGAGAACGTCATCCGTGACGCCGTCACCTACACCGAGCACGCAAAAAGGAAGACCGTCACCGCCATGGATGTGGTGTATGCCCTGAAACGGCAGGGCCGCACCCTTTATGGTTTTGGTGGTTAATCAACCTGATGGACGGGCGCACACCACCACCACCACCACGACAAACAAATATACGGACCTAATTTTAGGTCCACATTTAAATCGCTAAAGAGTTGGTTAGACACTGAGTAAATCGTTGAAAATATATCCAATAACATGATCCTCTCTAATTCTGGACTTGTGGTATGAGTATAGGTTGTGTGTGAACGTGTTGGAACCACTTCCTAATAATTGTCAGTCAGTCAGTCAACATTCACCTAACCTCCAGGTACCTCACCTAACTTCCTGTAGCGTCACCGAACCTCACGAAATGTAACCCAATGTAGTTTATAATCTATCCTAACATGACATAACATAACCACGCACTATATTACTTCGGTAAGAGTAATGAGTTTTAATACACAAAGTTGCAGTTATCATTCATTCATACATACATACATACATACATACATACATACATACATACATACATACATACATACATACATAACATGCTAGTGGCAGGGGGGGATTGAAGTGAATTTTAGGAGGATAGAATAGGTGCAGTGGCTAAACAGCGCTTGCGTGAGGGACTTTAAGCAGCAACTCGCCTGGATGCGGCAGGATAGAGTCAGGTCAAGCGTCCGGCGCATGTTGGGTTCCGCCATGGTTTCTCAGTGTTTGGTCGGCTTGATTGTGTGTGTGTTGTTTTCTTGTTTGGAGGAAATGTCTTGGTATTCTTCTTCTTAGCTTGAAGTTGATTTTCTTCTAACTCTTCTCCTCTTGTTGTTCGTCTTCCTCGTGTCTGCTATCATTCTGTAAAGACTCTCTATATGTATGTAGGTATGAGTGAGTAACAGTTGCCTGTTACAGTGATACTTCATATTCGCTGGTGTTGTACTGTATGGCTTCGGTATTTCTTAATATACAAACGGCACCGTTAGGGGATTGAGGTATTTAAAAACCAGCCTGCATTACTTATATATAGAAATAAATAATGTGGCTTGGACAATAATGACGACTACTCTCTCCTACCTTCCCCAAACAAGGGCTTTTCGAAAGTATACATTGGACACAAATGACTTAGTACATCATAAATTGGTGGTTTAACAAAAGCCCTCATTAGAGAAAGGTGAAGGAGCACACAGTGAACATACAGATTAATGTTTGCACGCGTAGATCATGTAAGGTGAGATGTTGAACACCAGACACGTAGTGTAGTAACTCCCTCACAGATGGCGTTATGAGGGGCCTGATGATGTAGCAGTTACCTCACAGATGGTGTTATGAGGAAATTCACATGATGATGCTGTAGCAAAACATTCACTACGTGTTGTCGTAGCATCTTGGGGACACCACGTGGTCGACATGACTCACTCATTCAAGTGGGTGAGGTGTGGTCCCAGGCCTCTCTATCGTGGAGTCTCAGGGGAAGTATAACTGGGTACCTGGGACCTCACTGTGTGAAGGTGGTTAGCTAGCTTGGGTAAGACTCAACTGCCGAGTTGTTTTTCACTGAGTTAAGCACTGTTCACCACTATTCATCACTGGTTCCATTCCTTGGCCAAATGAGATAGTACCTTATGGCAAGAACTTGTTGATAGTCCGCTGGGGAGGAGGGTTCAGGGGAGTGAGTTGGTATGGGCCAACATATAAATAATAATAATAATAATAATAATTAACGGTTTATTGAAAGAGCTTGGCAGCCAGAAGACTGAAAATATACAGTTACATATTTGGGGAATGGGTTACGAATTACAAATAATATACAAGTAACATGAGTGACACAAATAAGACATATAATAACTAGCTGGGGAAAAGCTCAAACTACAGTTCATTTCAACATAGTGACAGTGCAAGGAGTAGTGTTTACTGGGAGTGAGTACACTGATTTATTACAAGTTATCGATAATTTTTACAATGGTTGGGACTGGGCTGTTCTTATAGCGATCAGTTCGTGCACGTATGGGCTGGGCTGGATGCGGTTGTGGTGTCGAAGAGCAATTCTCGGACTAGGGATCTCAGGTGGTAGTAGGAGCCGGTGTCGGGGATGGTGTAGAAGCTTCTTACCAAATTTGCAGATGAGGTCGTGGTGATGGTCAGTGAGAGTCTAAAGGGTCAGTGTGTTGAGCGCTTCTTGATATGTGGAGTAGGAAGGGTAGAGAATAATCTTGCATGGCCTCTTTTGCACTTTTTCGAGGTGTTTACGTTGTGTGGCATTTAGGGAGGAAGACCAGGTGGAGGAGGCATAGGTGAGCTTGGGAAGTATGAATGTTGTGTAAACACTGAGGAGCTCGTGTGCAGGACCACCGAGGGACTTGAGTCGGCGTAGGAGGTGGAGACGGAAACTGGAGGATTTGATAACTTCACTGACGTGTGGTTTCTAATTTAGTTTGTTGTCTATATGTATGTGTGTGTGTGTGTGTGTGTGTGTGTGTGTATACTACTGTACTTTTTAGATCCTCCTACGCAACCTAACCTATTATAGTTAAGTATAGTAGGCTATACACTATTTTGTTAGTATGTGTTATAAAATGAAATTGCATGCATATTATTAATATTATTATTATTAATATTATTATTATTATTATTATTATTATTAGTAGTAGTAGTAGTAGTAGTATTATTATTATTATTATTGTTATTATTATTACATGCTAATATAATACTAAGTTGCCCGCCAGATTTCCTCAGAGATGGGAGGAGCACATTGGCGGCGGTGTTGTTTATACTCCGCCCGATTACTGATTCCTATTCACCGAGCCAGAGCTGGCGGGCGGCGTGTTATGTGCCACGTTTTGTTTCCCATTGGGCGTACCGCTCAGCTGGGGAGTAGGAGATTTCATAAAAAGAAAGTTTGAGTGGAGAGCACACCTTTTCCTTCACATACAGTTATCTTAGACCATCTACTAGTATAATAGTTTGCACAAAAATACTCTACACTCTTTCTAGGTTGTTGCTATTTTTTTTTTTTTTTTTTTGACTTCTCATCAGATTGTGCATTCAACTAATATACACTATTAGTGTGTTTATTATTATGTTTTATAGTATTATTTCGTATAATATTGGGTAACACAATTATAGTCACTAGTATAGTATATTATTGGGGTTTATAGCAGTTTGTGGTCTAATAGTATCATGCTTTATGAGTGGTGTTCTATGTAGTGATGATTAGGCAATAAAATATGCTTTGGGTGTTTATAGCAGTTTTTGTGGTCTACTAGTATCATGCTTTATGGGTGGTGTTCTATGTAGTGATGATTAGGCCATAAAATATGCTTTTGGTTTATTGCTAACAAAATATACTTTGCTCTACCGCTGTCGTGCAAAACATGGTGAAACTTACATACACCGTTAATAAAGTATTCATGGAAGAAGAAGAAGAAGAAGAAGAAGAAGAAGAAGAAGTACGAGGTAGAATTGTGGAGGGAATGAACAGTGAGACAATGTAAAGCCTCCGGGATGGCGGCAGCGTTTCTGTTATTAATATATAATAAGACAATAGGAAAATATGTTGTTGTCTCTACCTGTATTATTACCTTTGCGATAGCATGGTTCAATTTTGGGAGGACAGAGGAAGGAGCAGGAGGTTAGGAAGGGAGAGATAGTGTCTGTGATCCTCGGGTCACCACTCCTCGGATTGTGTCAGTTCAAGTTTAGAAGCTCCAACAACTTTCCCTGAATACGAATTGGCAACCTTTCGATTTACAACAGGTACCTACTTACTGCTACAGTAGGTAGGTGAACAGGGACCAAGGGGGCTAGGAATAGTGTCCAAACAACTTGCTCCTGCCTGCCTGTGTGATGTAGTCGTGGCCAGAATTAGGTTAGGATACAGACACATCTGGCAAGTTAGTAACGCTGTACCCATACCGGAACACTCAGCATGTAAACTTTGTGATACACCTTTAAAGCACTATATTATTGAATGTGACACTGTCAAAGACTTCAGGCCACCTCACTTATTGTATCTTGAACTATGTCATTACTTCATTGAGGACATTACATTCTTGCTCTTTATCCCAAATTGGCTAGCCCACACTGGTAAATGTGTACTGTACTGTCAATGAATCTGATGTATTTCTTTGTGTATGAACCTGACTGAAAATAAGGTCGCCTCCCTGGCTGCTGCTGCTGCTAAAGCTGCTTCTGCTGCTTCTGCGCCCTTCTAAGTCCCGTTTAAGTCCCCCACCCCAGGCCCCCACAACCGCCCTTCACATCTACACCATTCTAAAACATTTTCACTCAATTTCCACAATACTATGCTAATTACACGTAAAATAGAGTGTTATCCTGCAAAACGTTGATGTCGTATATTTCTCTCTTTAAGTGATATCCTGTGGCTCCGAAAGGAGCCTGTTTGGTTAGGTTGTCTTGTGTGAACGAACCTTGGGTTCTTATTTCTTCTCTGTCTTCTTGGGGAGGAGCACAGCTTGGATGTTAGGAAGGACACCCCCTTGGGCAATGGTGACTCCAGACAGGAGCTTGTTCAGCTCCTCGTCATTGCGAATGGCAAGCTGAAGATGACGCGGGATAATGCGGGTCTTCTTGTTGTCGCGGGCGGCGTTACCGGCCAGCTCGAGCACTTCTGCTGCCAGGTACTCCATGACGGCTGCAAGGTACACAGGGGCACCTGCACCAACACGCTCAGCATAGTTGCCTTTACGCAAGAGACGGTGGATCCTACCCACGGGGAACTGGAGTCCGGCCCTGCTAGAACGGGACTTTGACTTGCCCTTCACCTTGCCTCCCTTGCCGCGTCCTGACATGTTGCTGCTGCTGCTTTTCGTGATAGGAGTTAAATTTCCGCCCGCCACCTTGGTCTTTTATACCAAGCTCAGGATCAGGCCAGGTGGCCGTCTCGCGGACCCAACCAATGTAAGAGAGCCGTAGCTGCAGCCAGTCTGATCCTGAGCGGCCCGCTCGGTATATAAGGAAAAGTTAGTCGGGCCAGTTTTCAATTCTCTCGCTCCGCGCCACGAGTAACTGTGCCGCCATGCCTCCCAAAACTTCCGGAAAGGCTGCCAAGAAGGCTGGAAAGGCCCAGAAGGCCATTGCCAAGGGTGACAAGAAGAAGAAGCGCAGGAGGAAGGAAAGCTACAGCATCTACATCTACAAGGTACTGAAGCAAGTGCACCCCGACACAGGAGTCTCCTCCAAAGCTATGTCCATCATGAACTCTTTCGTGAACGACATCTTCGAGCGCATCGCTGCCGAGGCTTCCCGCCTGGCGCACTACAACAAACGCTCCACCATTACAAGTCGGGAAATCCAGACAGCTGTCCGACTCTTGCTGCCCGGTGAACTGGCCAAGCATGCCGTGTCTGAGGGCACCAAGGCTGTCACCAAGTACACCTCTTCCAAGTAAGAGGTTACTTGTGCACAACAAACACGCCATCCCACTACTACAACTTAATCGGCTCCATCGAAGCCACAGTTACATGTTAAAGAGACAGTTACCGACAGTGATATATTGAGAGGGAAATAAAAAAAAAAAAAAATTATAATAATCTGCATTCTCTATTGGCGTAGAAACCGGACTAAATCGAAACATAATAAATAAATAAATAAATTCTGCGTGGAGTACTTTTACACCCACTGCAAAGTGACATACATGGAGTGTGTTTGGGCTTCATTTCATGTTTGCAGCACGCCTATTTCATGTAAACAATTTATTTTATTTTATTGTATTTTATTGTATTTTCTTTTATTTTATTTATTTATTTACTTACTTATTCTTTATATATTTATTTGTTACTAGCTCTTGTTTGTTGCACCCACCCACCTCCCGAATTGATGACCTACTATACATTCGTGCCTGCACGAATGTTACCAACTTACCGTTAGGCGATTTGGGTAACCGAAATTAACGCTCTCCTACCACCAACCATTTCGATTGTCATGACAATTATCTTCAGAACAGTTCTTTGGCCCTGAGAAGGGCCGAGTTATAGATGTCTGGTAGGTTTTGTTGTGCTTTTTCTTTTTCCCCAAGGAAGAGGACTTAAGCACGCTCTCCGCGGATGCGCCGGGCCAGCTGGATGTCCTTGGGCATGATGGTAACGCGCTTGGCGTGAATGGCACACAGGTTGGTGTCCTCGAAAAGACCCACCAGGTAAGCCTCAGAGGCTTCCTGCAGAGCCATGACGGCAGACGACTGGAAGCGCAGGTCAGTCTTGAAATCCTGGGCGATCTCTCGCACCAGGCGCTGGAAGGGCAGCTTCCTGATGAGTAGCTCTGTGCTCTTCTGGTAACGACGGATCTCACGAAGGGCGACGGTTCCGGGCCTGTAACGATGGGGCTTCTTGACACCACCGGTGGCTGGGGCGGACTTGCGAGCTGCCTTGGTGGCAAGCTGCTTCCGTGGAGCCTTGCCTCCAGTGGACTTGCGGGCAGTCTGTTTAGTACGGGCCATCTCGACGACGAAATAGTCAATACGGGCGGCCCGGCAGGCGGGCGGGCTTATATACAGACATTCTCCACCTCAGTGGCCACCTCATTGGCCACGAGTGCCGCATGCGTCATCCGCAAGCTACGCCCCACCTCCAAGAGGGAGGGACGGCCTTGGATGAACGATACTACCGCTGCGTCCACAGCACGCCACCTACTCCCACCAAACCGTGGGCGAAACACGGAGATCCCAGACATCAACGGCATTCCTTTTAAAATGTTTGCCTTCATGTGGGACAACTTGAAGCTGGGTGTAATCTCCCACGCCGAAATTGCCCACATGGACAAAGCAGAGCTGAGTGAGCTCCTCAAGGAGCAGCAGCTCCAAGCTGTGAAGAAGCTGTCCGACACCACTGCCCTCATCGGACACCACTCCACCCTACCCAAGGAAGCTCAACTGGCGTGGGTAACTATGCCAGTCAAGCCCTACTGCAGACCGAAACGGTGTTACAAATGCCAGCACTATGGACACACTGTAAACAAGTGTGAGGCGCAGGAAGACACCTGCTCCATGTGTGGCAGCCCTGGGCACCGCTACACGGCCTGCCCCAACACAGAGAAAAAATGCGTTGCCTGTGGTGGCCCACACTCCTCCGCCGACCGGACCTGCCCCAGATGGAAGGAGGAATGCAGGGTAGCCAAGGCTCGCCTTGAGAAAAAACTGAGCTACAAAGAGGCCCTCCTTGCTGTACGCTCCCAAGAAAAGAAAAAACCAGCAGTAAAGAAAAACCAAGAAAAGAAAACTCAACAGAAGCAGCCCACCACACAGAACCAAGAACACCACGTGGCCCGTGGTGCTGAAGCCCACGCGGCCAGTGGTGCTGAAGCCCACGCGGCCAGTGGTGCTGAAGCCCACGTGGTCAACCTCTCCCTCTCTGAATTCTTCCACACCTATGAGGACTTAAAATACGAGGAAGACGAACAAGAAGACCCAAACACAAACGAATGGACAATTCAAGAGAGCAAGAAGAGAAGGAGAGAGAGAAGAAAATCGACATCAAGCTAAGAAGACCAAGACATCCCCTCCACACAAGAAACCAAAACACAATCAAGCCGACCAAGCACTGAACATCCATTGCCCAACCCAACACGCACCTGACGCCTGACCTGACGCTTGACCTGACGCTTGACCTGACGCTAGCCTGGCCTTGTCTTGTCGCCTCCCTGCCGCGTCCAGCCGGGTTGTTGCTGCTGCTCCCATCTTATAATCCCTCACGCAAGCGGTGTTTAGCCACTGCATCTGTTCTCTCCTCCTAAAATTCACTTCAATCCTCCCTTTATTCTTCTCCCGAACCTCCTTCCCCCCTGTCACTAGCATTTTTCGATTCGATTCGGCGAAGCCACACCAGGACCACCTGTAGTAGCAACCACAACAACATGACTGGACGAGGCAAAGGAGGCAAGGGACTTGGAAAGGGTGGCGCCAAGCGTCATCGTAAGGTGCTTCGTGACAACATCCAGGGTATCACCAAGCCCGCCATTCGTCGTCTAGCTCGGCGTGGAGGTGTTAAACGTATATCCGGCCTTATCTACGAGGAGACCCGCGGCGTCCTCAAGGTGTTTCTGGAGAACGTCATCCGCGACGCCGTCACCTACACCGAGCACGCAAAAAGGAAGACCGTCACCGCCATGGATGTGGTGTATGCCCTGAAACGGCAGGGCCGCACCCTTTATGGTTTTGGTGGTTAATCAACCTGATGGACGGGCGCACACCACCACCACCACCACGACAAACAAATATACGGACCTAATTTTAGGTCCACATTTAAATCGCTAAAGAGTTGGTTAGACACTGAGTAAATCGTTGAAAATATATCCAATAACATGATCCTCTCTAATTCTGGACTTGTGGTATGAGTATAGGTTGTGTGTGAACGTGTTGGAACCACTTCCTAATAATTGTCAGTCAGTCAACATTCACCTAACCTCCAGGTACCTCACCTAACTTCCTGTAGCGTCACCGAACCTCACGAAATGTAACCCAATGTAGTTTATAATCTATCCTAACATGACATAACATAACCACGCACTATATTACTTCGGTAAGAGTAATGAGTTTTAATACACAAAGTTGCAGTTATCATTCATTCATACATACATACATACATACATACATACATACATACATACATACATACATACATACATACATACATACATACATACATACATACATACATACATACATACATAACATGCTAGTGGCAGGGGGGATTGAAGTGAATTTTAGGAGGATAGAATAGGTGCAGTGGCTAACAGCGCTTGCGTGAGGGACTTTAAGCAGCAACTCGCCTGGATGCGGCAGGATAGAGTCAGGTCAAGCGTCCGGTGCATGTTGGGTTCCGCCATGGTTTCTCAGTGTTTGGTCGGCTTGATTGTGTGTGTGTTGTTTTCTTGTTTGGAGGAAATGTCTTGGTATTCTTCTTCTTAGCTTGAAGTTGATTTTCTTCTAACTCTTCTCCTCTTGTTGTTCGTCTTCCCCGTGTCTGCTATCATTCTGTAAAGACTCTCTATATGTATGTAGGTATGAGTGAGTAACAGTTGCCGGTTACAGTGATACTTCATATTCGCTGGTGTTGTACTGTATGGCTTCGGTATTTCTTAATAAACAAACGGCACCGTTAGGGGATTGAGGTATTTAAAAACCAGCCTGCATTACTTATATATAGAAATAAATAATGTGGCTTGGACAATAATGACGACTACTCTCTCCTACCTTCCCCAAACAAGGGCTTTTCGAAAGTATACATTGGACACAAATGACTTAGTACATCATAAATTGGTGGTTTAACAAAAGCCCTCATTAGAGAAAGGTGAAGGAGCACACAGTGAACATACAGATTAATGTTTGCACGCGTAGATCATGTAAGGTGAGATGTTGAACACCAGACACGTAGTGTAGTAACTCCCTCACAGATGGCGTTATGAGGGGCCTGATGATGTAGCAGTTACCTCACAGATGGTGTTATGAGGAAATTCACATGATGATGCTGTAGCAAAACATTCACTACGTGTTGTCGTAGCATCTTGGTGACACCACGTGGTCGACATGACTCACTCATTCAAGTGGGTGAGGTGTGGTCCCAGGCCTCTCTATCGTGGAGTCTCAGGGGAAGTATAACTGGGTACCTGGGACCTCACTGTGTGAAGGTGGTTAGCTAGCTTGGGTAAGACTCAACTGCCGAGTTGTTTTTCACTGAGTTAAGCACTGTTCACCACTATTCATCACTGGTTCCATTCCTTGGCCAAATGAGATAGTACCTTATGGCAAGAACTTGTTGATAGTCCGCTGGGGAGGAGGGTTCAGGGGAGTGAGTTGGTATGGGCAAACATATAAATAATAATAATAATAATAATAATTAACGGTTTATTGAAAGAGCTTGGCAGCCAGAAGGCTGAAAATATACAGTTACATAATATGGGGAATGGGTTACGAATTACAAATAATATACAAGTAACATGAGTGACACAAATAAGACATATAATAACTAGCTGGGGAAAAGCTCAAACTACAGTTTATTTCAACATAGTGACAGTGCAAGGAGTAGTGTTTACTGGGAGTGAGTACACTGATTTATTACAAGTTATCGATAATTTTTACAATGGTTGGGACTGGGCTGTTCTTATAGCGATCAGTTCGTGCACGTATGGGCTGGGCTGGATGGATGCGGTTGTGGTGTCGAAGAGCAATT
>NW_024715876.1:0-10168 GCF_018991925.1 Homarus americanus | reverse complement strand
AAAAGAAAGCCCGCTGATCGAGTATAACAAAGGCCCATGATCGAGTATAACAAATGCCCTTGATCGAGTATAATAAAGTCCTCTGATCGAGTATAACAAAGCCCCCTCATCAAGTATAACAAAGTCCCCTGATCGAATATAAAAAAGTCCCCAGATTGAGTAAAACAAAGTCCCCTGATCGAGTATAACAAAGTCCCATGATCGAGTATAACAAAGCCCCCTCATCTAGTAAAACAAAATCCCCAGATCGAGTATAACAAAGTCCTCTCATCGAGCATAACAAAGGCCCCTGGTCGAGTATAACAAAGGCCCATGATCGAGTATAACAAACGCCCCCGGTTGAGTATAACACATCCCCTGATCGAGAATAACATATCCCCTGATCGTGTATAACAAAGTTCCCTGGTCGAGTATAGTAATGTCCTCTGATCGAGTATAACAAAGACCCCTCATCGATTATAATAAAGGCCCTGATGGAGTATAACAAAGTCTCATGATCGAGTATAACAAATTCTCCTGGTTCGAGTTTAACAAAAGCCCCTTATATAGTATAACAAATGCCCCTGATCGATATAACAAAGGCCCCTGATCGAGTATAACAAAGTCCCCTAATCGAGTATAACAAAGTCCCATGGTTGAGTATAACAAAGTCACCTTATCGAGTATAACAAAGGCCCATGTTCGAGTATAACAAAGTTCCCTGGTCGAGAATAGTAATGTCCCATGATCGAATATAACAAAGCCCCCTCATCAAGTATAGCAAAGTCCCCTGGTCGAGTATAACAAAGTCCCCTGATCGAGAATAACAAATTCCTCTGATCGAGTATAACAAAGTCCCATGGTCGAGTATAACAAAGTCTCATGATCGAGTATAACAAAGGCCCCTGATCGAGTATAACAAAGGCTACCGGTTGAGTATAACAAAGCCTCCTCATCGAGCATAACAACGTCCCCTGATCGAGTATAACACATCCCCTGATGGAGTATAACATATCCCCTGATCGTGTATAACAAAGTCCTCTAATCGAGTATAAGAAAGTCCCTGATCGAGTATAACAAAGGCTCTTGATCGAGTATAGCAAACGCCTCTAATCGAATATAACAAAGTCCCCTTATCGAGAATAACAAAGTCCCCTTTTCGAGTATAACAAAGTCCCCTGATCGAGTATAACAAAGTTCCCTGGTCGAGTATAACAAAGGCCCATGATCGAGTATAACAAATGCCCTTGATCGAGTATAATAAAGTCCTCTGATCGAGTATAACAAAGCCACCCTCATCAAGTATAACAAAGTCCCCTGATCGAATATAAAAAAGTCCCCAGATTGAGTAAAACAAAGTCCCCTGATCAAGTGTAACAAAGGTCCTTGATCGAGTATAATAAAGGCCCCTAATCGTGAATAACAAAGTCCTTTGATCGAGTATAAAAAAGTCCCCTGATCGAGTAAAACAAAGTCCCCTGATCGAGTATAACAAAGTCCTCTGATCGAGTATAACAAAGCCCATTGATCGAGTAAAACAAAGTCCCGTGATCGAGTATAACAAGGCCCTTAATCGAGTATAACAAAGGCCCCCGGTTGAGTATAACAAAGCCTCCTCATCGACTATAACAACGTCCCCTTATCGAGTATAACACATCCCCTGATTGAGTATAACATATCCCCTGATCGAGTATAACAAAGCCCCCTCATTGAGGAAAACAAAGGCCCCTGGTCGAGTATAACAAAGGTCCCTGATCGAATATAAGAAAGCCCCCTGATCGAATATAACAAATTCCTTGATTGAGCATAACAAAAGCCCCTCATCGAGTATAACAAAGGCCCCTCATCGAGTCTAACAAAGTTCCCTGATCGATTATGACAAAGGCCCTTGATCGACTATAACAAAGGCCTCTGATCGAGTATAACAAAGTCCTTTGATCGAGTATAACAAAGTCCCCTTATCGAGTATAACAAAGGCCCCTGATCGAGTATAACAAAGTCCCCTGATCGAGCATAACAAAGACCCCTCGTCGAGTATAAGAAAACCACCTGATCGAGTATAACAAAGTCCCCTGGTAGAGTATAACAAAGCCCCCTGATCGAGTATAACAAAGTCCCTGGTCGAGTATAACAAAGTCCCTGGTCGAGTATAACAAAGTCCCTGGTCGAGTATAACCAAAGGCCCCTGATCGAGAATAACAGGAGTCCTCTGATGGGGCTAACAAAGTCCCTTATCGAGAGCATAACAAAAGGCCCTGGTCGAGCATAGCAAAGCCCACATGATCCGAATAATACAATGTCCCCTGATCCAAAGTATAACAACGTCCCTGATCGAGTATAACAAAAGTCTCCTGATCGAGTAAAACAAAGCCCCCTGATCGAGTATAACAAAAGTCCCCTGATCGAGTATAACAAAAGACTCTGATCGAGAATATAACAAAGGCCCCTGATCCGAGTATAACAAAGTCCCTGATCGAGCATAGCAAAAGACCCCTGGTCGAGTATAACAAAACGACCTGATCGAGTATAACAAAGTCCCCTGGTTGAGTATAACAAAGCCCCCTGATCGAGTATAACAAAGTCCCCTGATCGAGTATAACAAATTCCCCTGATCGAGTATAACAAAGGCCCCCGGTTGATATAACAAAGCCTCCTTGCTGAGTATAACAAAGTCCCCTGATCGAGTATAACATATCCCCTGATCGAGTATAACATATCCCCTGATCGTGTATAACAAAGTTCCCTGGTCGAGTATAGTAATGTCCCCTGATCGAGAATAACAAAGGCCCCTCATCGAGTATAAGAAAGTCCCCTTATCGAGCATAACAAAGGCCCTGGTCGAGTATAACAAAGCCCCCCTGATCGAATATTACAAAGTCCCGTGATCAAGTATAACAAAGTCCCCTGATTGAGTATAACAAAGTCCCCTGGTCGAGGATAACAAATCCCCTGATCGAGTATAACAAAGTCCCCTCATCGAGAATAACACAGTGCCCTGGTTGACCATAACAAAGGCCCCTGCTCGAGTATAACAAAGTCCCCTAATCGAATATAACAAAGCCCCCTGATCGAGTTTAACAAAGGCCACTGGTCGAGCATAACAAAGCACCCTGGTCGAGTATAACAAAGTCCCCTAATCGAGTATAACAATGTCCCCTGATAGAGTATATCAAACCCCCCTGGTCGAGTATAATAAAGGCCCTGATCGAGTATAACAAAGTCTCATGATCGAGTATAACAAATTCCCCTGGTTCGAGTATAACAAAAGCCCCTGATATAGTAGAACAATGGTCCCTGATCGAGCATAAAAAGTACCCTCATCGAGTATAACAAAGGCCCCTAATCGAGTATAGTAATGTCCCCTGATCGAGTATAACAAAGCCCCCTGATCGAGTATAACAAAGTCCCCTGGTCGAGTATAAGAATGTCCCCTGATCGAGTATAACAAAGTCCTCTGATCGAGTATAACAAAGTCCCCTGATCGAGTATAACAAAGGCCCGTGATTGAGTATAACAAAGGCCCTTGATCGAGTATAACAAACTCCCCTAATCGAATATAACATAGTCCCCTTATCGAAAATAACAAAGTCCCCTTTTCGAGTATAACAAAGTCCCCTGGTCGAGTATAACAAAGCCCGCTTATCGAGTATAACAAAGGCCTATGATCGAGTATAACAAATGCCCTTGATCGAGTATAATAAAGTCCTCTGATCGAGTATAACAAAGCCCCCTCATCAAGTATTACAAAGTCCCCTGATCGAATATAAAAAAGTCCCCAGATTGAGTAAAACAAAGTCTCCTGATCGAGTATAACAAAGTCCCATGATCGAGTATAACAAAGCCCCTCATCGAATAAAACAAAGTCCCCCGATCGAGTATAACAAAGCCCCTCATCGAATAAAACAAAGTCCCCTGATCGAGTATAACAAGGTCCTCTGATCGAGCATAACAAACGCCCCCGGTTGAGTATAACACATCCCTCTGATCGAGAATAACATATCCCCTGATCGTGTATAACAATGTTCCCTGGTCGAGTATAGTAATGTCCCCTGATCGAGTATAACAAAGACCCCTCATCGAGTATAATAAAAACCTGATCGAGTATAACAAAGTCTCATGATCGAGAGTATAACAAATTCTCTGGTTCGGAAGGTATAACAAAGCCCTTATATAGTATAACAAAAAGGCCACTTGATCGAGTATAACAAGGCCCCTGATCGCGTATAACAAGTCCCTAATCGAGTATAAAGTCCCATGGTTGGAGTATAACAAAGTCACCTGATCGAGTATAACAAAGGCCCATGATCGCGAGTATAACAAAAGGCCCCTGTTGGAGTATAACCGCATCCTCTGATCGAGAGTATAACAAAGTTCAACTGGTCGAGTATAGTAGTGTCCATGATCCGAATATAACAAAGACCTCTCATCCGCAGAAGTATAACAAAGTCCCTGGTCCGAGTATAACTAAGTCCCCTGATCGAGTATAATAAAGGACCCTAATGGAGTATAACAAAGTCTCAATATCGAGTATAACAAAGTCCCCTGATCGAGTAAAATAAAGTCCCCTGATCGAGTATAACAAAGTCCCCTGATCGAGTATAACCTATTCCCCGACTCGAGTATATCAAAGGCCCTTGGTCGAAAATAACAAAGTCCCTAATCAAGTAAAACAAAGTCCCCTGATCGAGTATAACAAAGTCCCAAGATCGAGTAAATCAAAAGGCCCATGATCCGGGTATAACAAAAGGCCCTGTTGAAATTATAACACATCCTCTGATCGAGTATAATATGTCCCTGATCGTGTATAACAAAGGTTCCCTGGTCGAGAATAGTAATGTCCCATGATCCAGATATAACAAGCCCCCTCATCAAGTATAACAAAGTCCCCTGGTCGAGTATAACAAAGTCCCCTGATCGAGTATAACAAAGTCCTCTGATCGAGTATAACAAAGTCCCCTGGTCGAGTATAACAAAGGCTCCCTGTTGAGTATAACAAAGCCTCCTCATCGAGTATAACAACGTCCCCTGATCGAGTATAACACATCCCCTGATGGAGTATAATATATCCCCTGATCGTGTATAATAAAGTCCTCTAATCGAGTATAACAAAGACCCTGATCGAGTATAACAAAGGCCCTTGATCGAGTATAACAATCGCCCCTAATCGAATATAACAAAGTCCCCTTATCGAGAATAACAAAGTCCCTTTTCGAGTATAACAAAGTCCCCTGATCGAGTATAACAAAGTTCCCTGGTCTAGTATAACAAAGGCCCATGATCGAGTATAACATATGCCCTTGATCGAGTATAATAAAGTCCTCTGATCGAGTATAACAAAGCCCCCCTCATCAAGTATAACAAAGTCCCCTGATCGAATATAAAAAAGTCCCCAGATTGAGTAAAACAAAGTCCCCTGATCGAGTATAACAAAGTCCTCAGATCGAGTATAACAAAGGCCATTGATCGAGTAACACAAAGTCCCGTCATCGAGTATACCAAAGGCCCTTGATCGAGTGTAACTAAGGCCCCCGGTTGAGTATAACAAAGCCTCCTTGCTGAGTATAACAAAGTCCCCTGACCGAGTATAACACATCCCCTGATCGAGTATAACATATCCCCTCATCGTGTATAACAAAGTTCCCTGGTCGAGTATAGAAATGTCCCCTGATCGAGAATAACAAAGGCCCCTCATCGAGTATAACAAAGTCTCCTTATCGAGCATAACAAAGGCCCTGGTCGAGTATAACAAAGCCCCCTGATCGAATATTACAAAGTCCCGTGATCAAGTACAAAAAAGTCCCCTGATCGAGTATAACAAAGTCCCCTGGTCGAGGATAACAAATCCCCTGATCGAGTATAACAAAGTCCCCTCATCGAGTATACCAAAGTGCCCTGGTTGACCATAACAAAGGCCCCTGGTCGAGTATAACAAAGTCCCCTAATCGAATATAACAACGCCCCCTAATCGAGTTTAACAAAGGCCACTGGTCGAGCATAACAAAGCACCCTGGTCCAGTATAACAAAGGCCCCTAATCGAGTATAACAATGTCCCCTGATCGAGTATATCAAACCCCCTGGTCGCATATAATAAAGGCCCTGATCGAGTATAACAAAGTCTCATGATCGAGTATAACAAATTCCCCTGGTTCGAGTATAACAAAAGCCCCTCATATAGTATAACAAAGGCCCCTAATCGAGCATAAAAAGTACCCTGATCGAGTATAACAAATTCTCCTGGTTCGAGTATAACAAAAGCCCCTTATATAGTATAACAAAGGCCCATGATCGAGTATAACAAAGGCCCCTGATCGCGTATAACAAAGTCCCCTAATCGAGTATAACAAAGTCCCATGGTTGAGTATAACAAAGTCACCTGATCGAGTATAACAAAGGCCCATGATCGAGTATAACAAAGGCCCCCTGTTGAGTATAACACATCCTCTGATCGAATATAACAAAGTTCAACTGGTAGAGTATAGTAGTGTCCCATGATCGAATATAACAAAGCCCTCTCATCAAGTATAACAAAGTCCCCTGGTCGAGTATAACAAAGCCCCCCTGATCGAGTATAATAAAGGCCCTGATCGAGTATAACAAAGTCTCAAGATCGAGTATAACAAATTCTCCTGGTTCGAGTTTAACAAAAGCCCCTTATATAGTATAACAAAGGCCCCTGATCGATATGACAAAGGCCCCTGATCGAGTATAACAAAGTCCCCTAATCGAGTATAACAAAGTCCCATGGTTGAGTATAACAAAGTCACCTGATCGAGTATAACAAAGGCCCATGATCGAGTATAACAAATGCCCCCTGTTGAGTATAACACATCCTCTGATCGAGTATAACATGTCCCCTGATCGTGTATAACAAAGTTCCCTGGTCGAGAATAGTAATGTCCCATGATCGAATATAACAAAGCCCCCTCATCAAGTATAACAAAGTCCCCTGGTCGAGTATAACAAAGTCCCCTGATCGAGTATAACAAAGTCCTCTGATCGAGTATAACAAAGTCCCCTGGTCGAGTATAACAAAGGCTCCCTGTTGAGTATAACAAAGCCTCCTCATCGAGTATAACAACGTCCCCTGATCGAGTATAACACATCCCCTGATGGAGTATAATATATCCCCTGATCGTGTATAATAAAGTCCTCTAATCGAGTATAACAAAGACCCTGATCGAGTATAACAAAGGCCCTTGATCGAGTATAACAAACGCCCCTAATCGAATATAACAAAGTCCCCTTATCGAGAATAACAAAGTCCCCTTTTCGAGTATAACAAAGTCCCCTGATCGAGTATAACAAAGGCCCCTAATCGAGTATAACAATGTCCCCTGATCGAGTATATCAAACCCCCTGGTCGCGTATAATAAAGGCCCTGATCGAGTATAACAAAGTCTCATGATCGAGTATAACAAATTCCCCTGGTTCGAGTATAACAAAAGCCCCTCATATAGTATAACAAAGGCCCCTAATCGAGCATAAAAAGTACCCTGATCGGGTATAACAAATTCTCCTGGTTCGAGTATAACAAAAGCCCCTTATATAGTATAACAAAGGCCCATGATCGAGTATAACAAAGGCCCCTGATCGCGTATAACAAAGTCCCCTAATCGAGTATAACAAAGTTCCATGGTTGGAGTATAACAAAGTCACTTGATCGAGTATAACAAAGGCTCCATGATCGAGTATAACAGCGTCTCTGTTGAGTATAACACATCCTCTGGATCGAGTATAACATGTCCTCTGATCGTGTATACCGAAAGTTCCCTGGTCGAGAGAATAGCAATGTCCCATGATCGAATATAACAAAGCCCCCTCATCAAGTATAACAAAGTCCCCTGGTCGAGTATAACAAAGTCCCCTGATCGAGTATAACAAAGTCCTCTGATCGAGTATAACAAAGTCCCCTGGTCGAGTATAACAAAGGCTCCCTGTTGAGTATAACAAAGCCTCCTCATCGAGTATAACAACGTCCCCTGATCGAGTATAACACATCCCCTGATGGAGTATAATATATCCCCTGATCGTGTATAATAAAGTCCTCTAATCGAGTATAACAAAGACCCTGATCGAGTATAACAAAGGCCCTTGATCGAGTATAACAATCGCCCCTAATCGAATATAACAAAGTCCCCTTATCGAGAATAACAAAGTCCCTTTTCGAGTATAACAAAGTCCCCTGATCGAGTATAACAAAGTTCCCTGGTCTAGTATAACAAAGGCCCATGATCGAGTATAACATATGCCCTTGATCGAGTATAATAAAGTCCTCTGATCGAGTATAACAAAGCCCCCCTCATCAAGTATAACAAAGTCCCCTGATCGAATATAAAAAAGTCCCCAGATTGAGTAAAACAAAGTCCCCTGATCGAGTATAACAAAGTCCTCAGATCGAGTATAACAAAGGCCATTGATCGAGTAACACAAAGTCCCGTCATCGAGTATACCAAAGGCCCTTGATCGAGTGTAACTAAGGCCCCCGGTTGAGTATAACAAAGCCTCCTTGCTGAGTATAACAAAGTCCCCTGACCGAGTATAACACATCCCCTGATCGAGTATAACATATCCCCTCATCGTGTATAACAAAGTTCCCTGGTCGAGTATAGAAATGTCCCCTGATCGAGAATAACAAAGGCCCCTCATCGAGTATAACAAAGTCTCCTTATCGAGCATAACAAAGGCCCTGGTCGAGTATAACAAAGCCCCCTGATCGAATATTACAAAGTCCCGTGATCAAGTACAAAAAAGTCCCCTGATCGAGTATAACAAAGTCCCCTGGTCGAGGATAACAAATCCCCTGATCGAGTATAACAAAGTCCCCTCATCGAGTATACCAAAGTGCCCTGGTTGACCATAACAAAGGCCCCTGGTCGAGTATAACAAAGTCCCCTAATCGAATATAACAACGCCCCCTAATCGAGTTTAACAAAGGCCACTGGTCGAGCATAACAAAGCACCCTGGTCCAGTATAACAAAGGCCCCTAATCGAGTATAACAATGTCCCCTGATCGAGTATATCAAACCCCCTGGTCGCATATAATAAAGGCCCTGATCGAGTATAACAAAGTCTCATGATCGAGTATAACAAATTCCCCTGGTTCGAGTATAACAAAAGCCCCTCATATAGTATAACAAAGGCCCCTAATCGAGCATAAAAAGTACCCTGATCGAGTATAACAAATTCTCCTGGTTCGAGTATAACAAAAGCCCCTTATATAGTATAACAAAGGCCCATGATCGAGTATAACAAAGGCCCCTGATCGCGTATAACAAAGTCCCCTAATCGAGTATAAATGAAGTCCCATGGTTGGAGTGGAGGCAACAAAGTCACCTGATCGAGGTTACCAAAGGCCCAGCGCACTATATGCGCGCCCCCTGCTGAGTATAACACATCCTCTGATCGAATATAACAAAGTTCAACCCAGAGTATAGTAGTGTCCCATGATCGAATATAACAAAGTCATCAAGCAGGCAACAAAGTCCCCTGGTCGAGTATAACAAAGCCCCCTGATCGAAAGTATAATGAAAGGCCCTGATCGAGTATAACAAAGTCTCAAGATCGAGTATAACAAATTCTCCTGTCTTTTTGAGAGTTTAACAAAAAGCCCTCATAGAGTATAAACAGCGCTCCCCTGATCGATATGACAAAGGCCCCTGATCAGTATAACAAAGTCCCTAATCGAGTATAACAAAGTCCCATGGTTGAGTATAACAAAGTCACCTTGATCGAGTATAACAAAGGCCTGACGAGTATAACAATGCCCTCGTTGAGTATAACACACTTCTGATCGAGTATAACATGTCCCCTGATCGTGTATAACAAAGTTCCCTGGTCGAGTATAGTAATGTCCCATGATCGAATATAACAAAGCCCCCTCATCAAGTATAACAAAGTCCCCTGGTCGAGTATAACAAAGTCCCCTGATCGATTATAACAAAGTCCTCTGATCGAGTATAACAAAGTCCCCTGGTCGAGTATAACAAAGTCTCATGATCGAGTATAACAAAGGCCCCTGATCGAGTATAACATAGGCTCCCGCTTGAGTATAACAAAGCCTCCTCATCGAGTATAACAACGTCCCCTGATCGAGCATAACACATCCCTGATGGAGTATAACATATCCCCTGACCGTGTATAACAAAGTCCTCTAATCGAGTATAACAAAGGCCCCTAATCGATTATAA
>NW_024715875.1:0-21815 GCF_018991925.1 Homarus americanus | reverse complement strand
CATCATCATCATCATCATCATCATCATCATCATCATCATCATCATCATCATCATCATCATTATTATTATTATTGTTATTATTGTTATTATTGTTGTTATTGTTGTTATTGTTGTTGTTGTTGTTGTTGTTGTTGTTGTTGTTGTTGTTGTTGTTGTTGTTGTTGTTGTTATTATTATTATTATTATTATTATTATTATTATTATTATTATCATTCCCTAAATAAGAAAGTTACTTTATTTCCTCATAATAATAATTATTTACATTGATTGATAAGAAAATTAAGTATTAAATTTGAGTGGATATTTTTTTGTCAATATCGACAACTCGAATGTTGTAAGAATTAATTATATTATTTTAGTGCAGATAAATTGAGCAGATGGAGGTACATAGTTTTTATTTAAGGACAAATTTTATTTCTTAAGTCACAAAAAATAGTCTTGGTTTATTTATTTTTCTTACTTGAAGACTTTCACGGTTAAATATATATTAGTGCTCCCAAATTGACCTGAAGTGATATATATTTTTTCCGATTTGGTCTTCCTAAAATTTATGGGCGGTCACAGTTTATACTAGATAGAAAATAATCTGCCTCAGTCATAAGATTGTGAAATACCTCTCCACTATTTTTTTCCCAGTATTATGATCATTTAGTTCTTGAAAATCGGTAAAAGATTTTCTTAAGTAAACAAAACAAAATTGACTTAACTCTGAATTAATTTTTTTATCTATATTATAAAATTTACGGTTATTTGCTGCTAAAACTTCATCATTCTCACAAGAGCATAAAGGTGGATTACGTGAAGATTAAACACAAGCTTATTCACCTTCGGATTAAACTCCTTAGCGCGAACCTAATCTAACCTGACGCAAATCTAACATAAGAACATAAGAACATAAGAAAATAAGGAGTCTGCAATAGGCCGGTTGGCCTGTGCATGGCAGCTCCTGTCGAGAGTTACTACCACTCAATCATCCATGAATCTATCTAGGCTCCTTTTGAAACTTTCCAGAGTTCCAGCACTTACTACAAAGTTGCTAAGCTTGTTCCACTCGTCCACCACCCTATTTGTGAACCAGTTTCTTCCTATCTCCCTCCTAAACCTAAACTTATCCAACTTAAATCCGTTGCTCCGAGTCCTAGCCTGCTCGGATATTATAAGAACTTTATCAATATCCCCTTTATTGATTCCTTTCACCCACTTAAACACGTCTATCATATCTCCCCGCACTCTTCGTCTTTCTAGGGAATGCAAGTTAAGTTTCTTTAACCTATCCTGATATGGAAGGTTTCTAAGTCCCGAAATCATTTTTGTCATTCTTCGCTGCACCGACTCTAGTGAATTGATATCCATTCTATAATAAGGGCACCAGAACTGAACCGCATAATCGAGGTGCGGCCTGACTAGCGCAAGATATAGTTGCAATAAGACCTCTGCACTCTTGTTACTTACACTTCTAGATAGATAACCCAATACTCTGTTTGTCTTATTTCGAACATTAACGCACTGTTTTCTAGGCCGTAGGTCCGGGCTTACAAATACCCCTAGGTCTCTTTCACAAGTCGACTTCTCTAGGTTGATGTTGTTAAGGCTGTATAATTATCAGTATTTGTTCTTCCATTATTAAGTACGCTGCACTTGCTGGTGTTGAATTTCATTTGCCATTTTTCAGACCACCCCTGCAGTTTATTTAGATCCTCCTGTAATGCATTTGCATCCTGCCCTGAATTAATCTGCCGCCATATTTTGGTGTAATCCGCAAACTTGCTTATGTCACTGCTGATCCCAGTATCTAGATCGTTTATGTAGATTATGAAGAAGAGTGGGCCTAGTACTGACCTCTGGGGAACCCCACTGGTTACACGGCCCCACTCAGATTTAACACCATCTCCGCTGACCCTCTGCGTTCTATCGGTGAGCCATGATTTTATCCAATTTGAAACTTTCCCTTCGATACCATGAGCCTTAATTTTCCTCAGAAGCCTCTGATGCGGTACTCTGTCAAATGCTTTGCTAAAGTCTAAGTAATTAACATCGTAATTTTCGTCATTATCTACTACCTCGAAAACTTTCCTAAAAAACGTCATCAGATTTGTTAGACGAGATTTTCCCTTTGTAAACCCATGTTGAGAGTCGTAGATTAATTTGCTTTTCTCTAGATACGATCGGATGCTATCACCTATAATTGATTCAAGAAGAGACAGGGGAGGTAAAAGGGGAGGGAAAGGGGATGGTCTAGTGGTCCAAGATGTAGGTTATTTGTCCCAAAGTGATATAAAAAAAAGAATGACGTTTAATATCCTCACCCTAACCTAACCTAACTCTGTACTCTGACATAGAACTTGAACATGTCGCACTAATGAAGTAATCTTACCGAATATCTGTCTGTCTGTCTTTGTTTAAATTATCTACCTTGTTTTGTTGTTCTTATCTACGTATGTGAAATATTTATTCTATTATTTTTTACTATTCTCTTCTGTCTTCAGTATATTGGAAAATAAGACATATAACAAGAGCATTAAAGTCACACACACACACACACACACACACACACACACACACAAACTCTAACATAGCATCGTGTATATTTTCAACTGAGAAATGACAGCAAATTATTCATGTAATCTCATTTTCGAACAAGTCAAAAGACATTTATGGATTATTAGAATAAGTACATGTTCACTATAACAGGTTCACTATAACAGGTTCAATTTAACATGTTCATTATAACAGGTTCACTACAACAGGTTCACTATAACAGGTTCACTATAACAGGTTCACTATAACAGGTTCACTACAACATGTTCACTATAACTTGTTCACTATAACAGGTTCACTGTAACATGTTCACTATAACAGGTTCAATTTAATAGGTTCACTATAACTTGTTCACTATAACAGGTTCACTATAACAGGTTCACTATAACATGTTCACTATAACAGGTTCAATTTAACAGGTTCACTATAACAGGTTCACTATAACAGGTTCAATTTAACATGTTCACTATAACAGGTTCACTATAACAGGTTCACTACAACATGTTCACTATAACAGGGTAAATTTAACATGTTTACTATTACAGGTTCACTTTAACATGTTCACTATAACAAGTTCACTATAACAGGTTCATTATTTCCAAATGTTCACAAGTAAAAGGTTCACTATAACTATATGTTCATTATAACATGTTCGCTATAAGAGGTTCACTATATCAACAGGTTTGCTACAACTACATGTTCAATATAACATGTTCACTATAACAGGTTCACTATATCAACAGGTTCACTACAACTACTTGTTCACTATAACAGGTTCACTATATCAACAGGTTCACTACAACTACTTGTTCACTATAACAGGTTCACTATATCAACAGGTTCACTACAACTACATGTTGTATGTTCACTATAACAGGGTGACTATAACTATATGTTCATCATCAGAGTTTCACTATAACAGCCTCTTACTACATTATTTCTTACACCTCAAAATCTGAGTCTTGTGGTCTGGTTCTACGCTGTTACTGGTATTATAAAATGAGTTCACGTGTCAACAATAACCCTTTTGAACGGCGGCAAGTTATGAAGGTCAACCAGGAGAAAAGTCGTCCTCTTCCACCATGGATGTCCCGTATGAGGGCACAATGGGTCGAGGAGACGGTGTCAGAGACGGTGAAGGCAGATAACTGCCTCTTTGGCGTCATTATTGGCCCTGGAGGCTCCACTATGAAGGAGCTACAGGTAAAATACAACATCCGGGTGCTTGTCCCTCGCAAGGGGTCAAAGGATGAGCCCATCATCGTCGAAGGGAAAGACAAAACTCTCGTCAAGGACGCCGTCCTCCGCATAAAGGCTTTGATAGCTGAAGAGAAGGAGAGGCGTCGGGTCACCACACCAGTATCCCAAACACTCTGCATCCCCAAGGCCCTACACGGGAAGGTCATCGGTCTTAAGGGCCAAAATATCCGACCCGTTACTCAAGCGCTCAAAATAAAGATAAAATTTCCCAATAAAAACGACAATAGTGATGAAGTGACCCTCACAGGTCTTCCTGATCAGGTGGACCAGGGCATAAGTCGCCTCCTGAACTTGGTGACCCGCTTCCCCCCATGTCGGGCCTGAGGTCAGAAGGCCGGACCAGACTCCTCGCACCCTAACCCACCACCCAGCCTTTAATAAAAAAAAAAAAAAAAAAAAAAGGACCCTCTCACCACTGGCCTCCACGCGGCAGGGTCTGGAAACTCAGAGATGTATCTCTGGGGCTAACAGTGGTCTATTATTATTATTATTATTATTATTATTATTATTATTATTATTATTATCATTATTATTACTTACACACATTGAGACAAGACGCTAATTACCAAGAGGGGGAGGAAAAGGAGGAGGAGGAAGATGGTGTGTGGAGGAAGGGGGTGATGGAGGGAGGGGTAGGACGAGGAGAGGAAAAAGGTGGGATGAAGTCGATGCCCCCCCCCCCCAAAGTTTGAGGACGTAATCCTTGGTGCTCTTTTGTGTAGAGAGAGAGAGAGAGAGAGAGAGATGCAATACCTGGTAATTTCAAGACGTTCAGGTGTGTCGTTCTCATGCTTATGCTCAGTGATTCTCAGCCTCATTAAAGTACACTGTTTCTCAATGGTCTAAATGACGTTGTATTATCTGGAGAAATTTTCACCCTGGGGTATCGACTACTTGGATGAAAACAGCGTTTCTTTAGTTCAAGGTAGTTCAAAATTATGTTTGTAAATTAAATGAAGGTATACAATTTATGTTTTGAATTGTGTTTTAAAGTTTATTTAGGTGTGTGTGTGTGTGTGTGTGTGTGTGTGTGTGTGTAAACAATGCAGGTAACAGGTTGAATTAGTGTTGTCAGCTGGTCGTTTATTATAACTTCCAATAAACTTGAAATACAATGTTATTTTCTTCCTACGACATTGATAATAGTTTACAGAATTACCAAGTATATTTATTATTATTATTATTATTATTATTATTATTATTATTATTATTATTATTATTATTATTATTATTATTATTATTATTATTATTATTATTATTATTATTATTATTATTATTATCGTCATCGTCATCGTCATCGTCATCGTCATCGTCATCGTCATCGTCATCGTCATCATCATCATCATCATCATCATCATCATCATCATCATCATCATCATCATCATCATTATTATTATTATTATTATTATTATTATTATTATTATTATTGTTATTATTGTTGTTATTGTTGTTATTGTTGTTGTTGTTGTTGTTGTTGTTGTTGTTGTTGTTGTTGTTGTTGTTGTTGTTATTATTATTATTATTATTATTATTATTATTATTATTATTATTATTATTATTATTATTATTATTATTATTAATATTATTATTATTATTATTATCATTCCCTAAATAAGAAAGTTACTTTATTTCCTCATAATAATAATTATTTACATTGATTGATAAGAAAATTAAGTATTAAATTTGAGTGGATATTTTTTTGTCAATATCGACAACTCGAATGTTGTAAGAATTAATTATATTATTTTAGTGCAGATAAATTGAGCAGATGGAGGTACATAGTTTTTATTTAAGGACAAATTTTATTTCTTAAGTCACAAAAAATAGTCTTGGTTTATTTATTTTTCTTACTTGAAGACTTTCACGGTTAAATATATATTAGTGCTCCCAAATTGACCTGAAGTGATATATATTTTTTCCGATTTGGTCTTCCTAAAATTTATGGTCGGTCACAGTTTATACTAGATAGAAAATAATCTGCCTCAGTCATAAGATTGTGAAATACCTCTCCACTATTTTTTTCCCAGTATTATGATCATTTAGTTCTTGAAAATCGGTAAAAGATTTTCTTAAGTAAACAAAACAAAATTGACTTAACTCTGAATTAATTTTTTTATCTATATTATAAAATTTACGGTTATTTGCTGCTAAAACTTCATCATTCTCACAAGAGCATAAAGGTGGATTACGTGAAGATTAAACACAAGCTTATTCACCTTCGGATTAAACTCCTTAGCGCGAACCTAATCTAACCTGACGCAAATCTAACATAAGAACATAAGAACATAAGAAAATAAGGAGTCTGCAATAGGCCGGTTGGCCTGTGCATGGCAGCTCCTGTCGAGAGTTACTACCACTCTCTATCATCCATGAATCTATCAAGCCTCCTTTTGAAACTTTCCAGAGTTCCAGCACTTACTACAAAGTTGCTAAGTTTGTTCCACTCGTCCACCACCCTATTTGTGAACCAGTTTCTTCCTATCTCCCTCCTAAACCCAAACTTATCCAACTTAAATCCGTTGCTCCGAGTCCTATCCTGCTCGGATATTATAAGAACTTTATCTATATCCCCTTTATTGATTCCTTTCACCCACTTAAATACTTCTATCATACCTCCCCGCACTCTTCGTCTTTTCTAGGGAATGCAAGTTGGGTTTCTTAACCTATCCCTGATATGGCGTTTTAAGTCCCGAATTCATTTTTTATTATTCTTTCATGCACACCGACTTAGTGAATTGATATCCATTTGGTAATATGGGCACCAGAACTGAACCGGCATAATCGAGGTGCGGCCTGATTCAGCGCAAGTATTAAGAAGGTACAAAGACCTCTGCATCTCTTGTTACTACACTTCTAGATATAAAACCCAATACTTGTTTGTCTTATTTCAACATTAACGCACTGTTTTCTAGGCCGTAGGTCCGGGCTTAACACCCCAGGCCCCTTTCACGTCGACTTTCTAGGTTGATGTTGCTATGCTGTATACTATCAGTATTTGCTCTTTCCGATATATCGCTGCACTTGCTGGTGTTGAATTTCATTTGCCATTTTTCAGACCACCCCTGCAGTTTATTTAGATCCTCCTGTAATGCATTTGCATCCTGCCCTGAATTAATCTGCCGCCCTATTTTGGTGTAATCCGCAAACTTGCTTATGTCACTGCTGATCCCAGTATCTAGATCGTTTATGTAGATTATGAAGAAGAGTGGGCCTAGTACTGACCTCTGGGGAACCCCACTGGTTACACGGCCCCACTCAGATTTAACACCATCTCCGCTGACCCTCTGCGTTCTATCGGTGAGCCATGATTTTATCCAATTTGAAACTTTCCCTTCGATACCATGAGCCTTAATTTTCCTCAGAAGCCTCTGATGCGGTACTCTGTCAAATGCTTTGCTAAAGTCTAAGTAATTAACATCGTAATTTTCGTCATTATCTACTACCTCGAAAACTTTCCTAAAAAACGTCATCAGATTTGTTAGACGAGATTTTCCCTTTGTAAACCCATGTTGAGAGTCGTAGATTAATTTGCTTTTCTCTAGATACGATCGGATGCTATCACCTATAATTGATTCAAGAAGAGACAGGGGAGGTAAAAGGGGAGGGAAAGGGGATGGTCTAGTGGTCCAAGATGTAGGTTATTTGTCCCAAAGTGATATAAAAAAAAGAATGACGTTTAATATCCTCACCCTAACCTAACCTAACTCTGTACTCTGACATAGAACTTGAACATGTCGCACTAATGAAGTAATCTTACCGAATATCTGTCTGTCTGTCTTTGTTTAAATTATCTACCTTGTTTTGTTGTTCTTATCTACGTATGTGAAATATTTATTCTATTATTTTTTACTATTCTCTTCTGTCTTCAGTATATTGGAAAATAAGACATATAACAAGAGCATTAAAGTCACACACACACACACACACACACACACACACACACACAAACTCTAACATAGCATCGTGTATATTTTCAACTGAGAAATGACAGCAAATTATTCATGTAATCTCATTTTCGAACAAGTCAAAAGACATTTATGGATTATTAGAATAAGTACATGTTCACTATAACAGGTTCACTATAACAGGTTCAATTTAACATGTTCATTATAACAGGTTCACTACAACAGGTTCACTATAACAGGTTCACTATAACAGGTTCACTATAACAGGTTCACTACAACATGTTCACTATAACTTGTTCACTATAACAGGTTCACTGTAACATGTTCACTATAACAGGTTCAATTTAATAGGTTCACTATAACTTGTTCACTATAACAGGTTCACTATAACAGGTTCACTATAACATGTTCACTATAACAGGTTCAATTTAACAGGTTCACTATAACAGGTTCACTATAACAGGTTCAATTTAACATGTTCACTATAACAGGTTCACTATAACAGGTTCACTACAACATGTTCACTATAACAGGGTAAATTTAACATGTTTACTATTACAGGTTCACTTTAACATGTTCACTATAACAAGTTCACTATAACAGGTTCATTATTTCCAAATGTTCACAAGTAAAAGGTTCACTATAACTATATGTTCATTATAACATGTTCGCTATAAGAGGTTCACTATATCAACAGGTTTGCTACAACTACATGTTCAATATAACATGTTCACTATAACAGGTTCACTATATCAACAGGTTCACTACAACTACTTGTTCACTATAACAGGTTCACTATATCAACAGGTTCACTACAACTACTTGTTCACTATAACAGGTTCACTATATCAACAGGTTCACTACAACTACATGTTGTATGTTCACTATAACAGGGTGACTATAACTATATGTTCATCATCAGAGTTTCACTATAACAGCCTCTTACTACACTATTTCTTACACCTCAAAATCTGAGTCTTGTGGTCTGGTTCTACGCTGTTACTGGTATTATAAAATGAGTTCACGTGTCAACAATAACCCTTTTGAACGGCGGCAAGTTATGAAGGTCAACCAGGAGAAAAGTCGTCCTCTTCCACCATGGATGTCCCGTATGAGGGCACAATGGGTCGAGGAGACGGTGTCAGAGACGGTGAAGGCAGATAACTGCCTCTTTGGCGTCATTATTGGCCCCGGAGGCTCCACTATGAAGGAACTACAGGTAAAATACAACATCCGGGTGCTTGTCCCTCGCAAGGGGTCAAAGGATGAGCCCATCATCGTCGAAGGGAAAGACAAAACTCTCGTCAAGGACGCCGTCCTCCGCATAAAGGCTTTGATAGCTGAAGAGAAGGAGAGGCGTCGGGTCACCACACCAGTATCCCAAACACTCTGCATCCCCAAGGCCCTACACGGGAAGGTCATCGGTCTTAAGGGCCAAAATATCCGACCCGTTACTCAAGCGCTCAAAATAAAGATAAAATTTCCCAATAAAAACGACAATAGTGATGAAGTGACCCTCACAGGTCTTCCTGATCAGGTGGACCAGGGCATAAGTCGCCTCCTGAACTTGGTGACCCGCTTCCCCCCATGTCGGGCCTGAGGTCAGAAGGCCGGACCAGACTCCTCGCACCCTAACCCACCACCCAGCCTTTAATAAAAAAAAAAAAAAAAAAAAAAAAGGACCCTCTCACCACTGGCCTCCACGCGGCAGGGTCTGGAAACTCAGAGATGTATCTCTGGGGCTAACAGTGGTCTATTATTATTATTATTATTATTATTATTATTATTATTATTATTATTATCATTATTATTACTTACACACATTGAGACAAGACGCTAATTACCAAGAGGGGGAGGAAAAGGAGGAGGAGGAAGATGGTGTGTGGAGGAAGGGGGTGATGGAGGGAGGGGTAGGACGAGGAGAGGAAAAAGGTGGGATGAAGTCGATATGCCCCCCCCCCCCAAAGTTTGAGGACGTAATCCTTGGTGCTCTTTTGTGTAGAGAGAGAGAGAGAGAGAGAGAGATGCAATACCTGGTAATTTCAAGACGTTCAGGTGTGTCGTTCTCATGCTTATGCTCAGTGATTCTCAGCCTCATTAAAGTACACTGTTTCTCAATGGTCTAAATGACGTTGTATTATCTGGAGAAATTTTCACCCTGGGGTATCGACTACTTGGATGAAAACAGCGTTTCTTTAGTTCAAGGTAGTTCAAAATTATGTTTGTAAATTAAATGAAGGTATACAATTTATGTTTTGAATTGTGTTTTAAAGTTTATTTAGGTGTGTGTGTGTGTGTGTGTGTGTGTGTGTGTGTGTAAACAATGCAGGTAACAGGTTGAATTAGTGTTGTCAGCTGGTCGTTTATTATAACTTCCAATAAACTTGAAATACAATGTTATTTTCTTCCTACGACATTGATAATAGTTTACAGAATTACCAAGTATATTTATTATTATTATTATTTTTTTTTTTTTTTTTTTTTTTTTTTTTTTTTTTTTTTTTTTTTTTTTTTTTTTTTTTTTTTTTTTTTTTTTTTTTTTTTTTTTTTTTTATTATTATTATTATTATTATTATCGTTCCCTAAATAAGAAAGTTACTTTATTTCCGCATAATAATAATTATTTACATTGATTGATAAGAAAATTAAGTATTAAATTTGAGTGGATATTTTTTTGTCAATATCGACAACTCGAATGTTGTAAGAATTAATTATATTATTTTAGTGCAGATAAATTGAGCAGATGGAGGTACATAGTTTTTATTTAAGGACAAATTTTATTTCTTAAGTCACAAAAAATAGTCTTGGTTTATTTATTTTTCTTACTTGAAGACTTTCACGGTTAAATATATATTAGTGCTCCCAAATTGACCTGAAGTGATATATATTTTTTCCGATTTGGTCTTCCTAAAATTTATGGTCGGTCACAGTTTATACTAGATAAAAAATAATCTGCCTCAGTCATAAGATTGTGAAATACCTCTCCACTATTTTTTTCCCAGTATTATGATCATTTAGTTCTTGGAAATCGGTAAAAGATTTTCTTAAGTAAACAAAACAAAATTGACTTAACTCTGAATTAATTTTTTTATCTATATTATAAAATTTACGGTTATTTGCTGCTAAAACTTCATCATTCTCACAAGAGCATAAAGGTGGATTACGTGAAGATTAAACACAAGCTTATTCACCTTCGGATTAAACTCCTTAGCGCTAACCTAATCTAACCTGACGCAAATCTAACATAAGAACATAAGAACATAAGAAAATAAGGAGTCTGCAATAGGCCGGTTGGCCTGTGCATGGCAACTCCTGTCGAGAGTTACTACCACTCAATCATCCATGAATCTATCTAGGCTCCTTTTGAAACTTTCCAGAGTTCCAGCACTTACTACAAAGTTGCTAAGCTTGTTCCACTCGTCCACCACCCTATTTGTGAACCAGTTTCTTCCTATCTCCCTCCTAAACCTAAACTTATCCAACTTAAATCCGTTGCTCCGAGTCCTAGCCTGCTCGGATATTATAAGAACTTTATCAATATCCCCTTTATTGATTCCTTTCACCCACTTAAACACGTCTATCATATCTCCCCGCACTCTTCGTCTTTCTAGGGAATGCAAGTTAAGTTTCTTTAACCTATCCTGATATGGAAGGTTTCTAAGTCCCGAAATCATTTTTGTCATTCTTCGCTGCACCGACTCTAGTGAATTGATATCCATTCTATAATAAGGGCACCAGAACTGAACCGCAAGATATAGTTGCAATAAGACCTCTGCACTCTTGTTACTTACACTTCTAGATATAAAACCCAATACTCTGTTTGTCTTATTTCGAACATTAACGCACTGTTTTCTAGGCCGTAGGTCCGGGCTTACAAATGCCCCTAGGTCGCTTTCATAAGTCGACTTCTCTAGGTTGATGTTGTTAAGGCTGTATAATTATCAGTATTTGTTCTTCCATTATTAAGTACGCTGCACTTGCTGGTGTTGAATTTCATTTGCCATTTTTCAGACCACCCCTGCAGTTTATTTAGATCCTCCTGTAATGCATTTGCATCCTGTCCTGAATTAATCTGCCGCGCTATTTTGGTGTAATCCGCAAACTTGCTTATGTCACTGCTGATCCCAGTATCTAGATCGTTTATGTAGATTATGAACAAGAGTGGGCCTAGTACTGACCTCTGGGGAACCCCACTGGTTACACGGCCCCACTCAGATTTAACACCATCTACGCTGACCCTCTGCGTTCTATCGGTGAGCCATGATTTTATCCAATTTGAAACTTTCCCTTCGATACCATGAGCCTTAATTTTCCTCAGAAGCCTCTGATGCGGTACTCTGTCAAATGCTTTGCTAAAGTCTAAGTAATTAACATCGTAATTTTCGTCATTATCTACTACCTCGAAAACTTTCCTAAAAAACGTCATCAGATTTGTTAGACAAGATTTTCCCTTTGTAAACCCATGTTGAGAGTCGTAGATTAATTTGCTTTTCTCTAGATACGATCGGATGCTATCACCTATAATTGATTCAAGAAGAGACAGGGGAGGTAAAAGGGGAGGGAAAGGGGATGGTCTAGTGGTCCAAGATGTAGGTTATTTGTCCCAAAGTGATATAAAAAAAAGAATGACGTTTAATATCCTCACCCTAACCTAACCTAACTCTGTATTCTGACATAGAACTTGAACATGTCGCACTAATGAAGTAATCTTACCGAATATCTGTCTGTCTGTCTTTGTTTAAATTATCTACCTTGTTTTGTTGTTCTTATCTACGTATGTGAAATATTTATCCTATTATTTTTTACTATTCTCTTCTGTCTTCAGTATATTGGAAAATAAGACATATACCAAGAGCATTAAAGTCACACACACACACACACACACACACACACACACACACACACACACACACAAACTCTAACATAGCATCGTGTATATTTTCAACTGAGAAATGACAGCAAATTCATGTAATCTCATTTTCGAACAAGTCAAAAGACATTTATGGATTATTAGAATAAGTACATTAGGGGGCAGTGAAATTTTGCTCAAAGCTGCACTCTTCAGGCATTGTTCCTTATACATATCTAAGACTCCATGCCAATTTTGAAGCTGATATGTCGAGGTTTAGTCTGCCGCATTTTCTACTGAAATTTTTAAATTTACCTACAGTACTAGCCAAACAGCCGCTGTGGCGGTGCAATGTTCTGTTCAGTGTTTATCAACTTTTTTTTCATATCTCTTATTTCATTTAAGTTGTCTTGTCCTTGACCAGCGAGGTGACAGGAAGATGAAGATTGCAGGGGTTGACATGAAAGTGACGAAGATGTGGGACAGAGTGACGGCAAGAGAGAAGCATGATGCGGACAGAGTTAGGAGACAGCTTGAGCAAAAACATAGATATCTGGTAGCTGGAGATATTCCTTATGTTGAGGATAATTCAGATGATTCAAGAGATATTCCTCTCGTCAATACTGATGCTGATTTTGTCCCTGATCCAAGGGCTCTGACAGACACCAGTTCACAGAACCGGACAAGACTCCCTACACTGGCTGCCACTTGTGACCGATACTTGATTAGTGATTATGCTGAAGCTGCCATTGCTACTGCCACCTTAACTGACTATGGCATTATCACAAAGGATGACAAGAGTCAGGTTATTGGACCACATAAGCTGCGGGATGCGAGACAAAAATACCGATTTAAGAGGCAAGAAATTGAGATGGCTAGTTTAGATAATTTGACGTCACTCTATTTTGATGGTAAGAAGACCGCCACTCGTGTGATGATAAAGAATGAGAAGACCGAGAAATGGAGTTCGAGGATGATGGTGAAAGATCATTATGTCATCATGGTTGAGCCTGGCAATGAATATCTCACATGTGACTCCCAAGACTGGACACGGAAAGCAGATTGCCAAAACTATTCACGAGTTTCTGGTGGAGAAAAATCTAACCCAGCAGCCCATTGTGTGTGTTGGTTGTGATGGAACCAATGTAAATGTAGGATCAGAAAATGGAGTCATTCATCATCTTGAAATGTTACTTGGTCACCCGCTCCATTATTTCATATGTCAGCTTCACGGAAATGAGCTGCCTTTCCGCGCAGTTTTTATCACTATGATGGTAAACCAAGTGGTCCTGAGCATTGGCGTGGTCCCATTGGAAAGCAGATCAAGGAGTCTTTGTCTGAACTTCCAGTTGTCGCCTTCCAGCCAGTCAGTTTCCCTGATTTCCCTGTGTTTAATGATGAAGTGGAGAAAGATCTGTCCTGGGATCAGAAATACCTGTATAGGATTTGTAAAGGAGTTATCACAGGTGTTGTTGAAGATGACTTGGCTGCTATTGAGCCAGGTCCTCCCTGTGTGTCAAGGTGGAACACCTTATGGAGTAGAATCCTCAGGCTGTATGTAGCAACATCAAGACCCAGCCATGAGTTGAAAAGAATTGTCATTACAATAATAAGTTCAGTGCTCCAATGTGGTTTTACATCAAGATACACCCTTACGTAACACACGGCTCAAGGAACGTATTCCAGTCCCTGCTATATATGAAACACCTGAATAGTGAGGAGGAGACGATAGTGAAGAAGGCTGTCCAGAGAAATGCATACTTCGCCCACACAGATCAACTTCTTCTTGGTATGTGTGCAGATGAGGACATGACTGTTAGAGAAAAAGCTGTCTCAATGATAAGAAAAATTAGAGAGGAGAATCAGTAAAAGGAAGAATGCACTGGCAGATCTGAAGAGGAGGAGGAAGATTCTGATGCTGCTGTTGACGAGAATTTGTTAAACTATACTGATGAGGAGGGTAAAGATGGAGATGGGAATGAGGATGTGCCTCCTGTAGTCAACATGAGAAAGGTGGTGACTCCGAAACTAAAGTGGCAAGCAAAAAACTATCATTCCATGATTAATTGGAGGAATGAACTCAAGACTGAGCCTCCTTACATTGCTTCTCTGTCAAATCTACAGGTTAATGACATTCTTGAGACACCATTAGTGGTGCCCAAGTGGCCAAACAGCACTCAGGCGGTCGAGAGAGGCATAAAAGTGATGACTGAAGCTTGCACTGAAGTGATGGGATACGAATCGAGAGATGGATATATTAGGCAAAGATTATTGTCTAGGAAAATGATGCCAAGGTTCCGCACAAAAAAGAATTTCAATATGAACTTGTAATGATTTTCTATACGGTGTACCTGTAAAATAATATGTGAATTAAATCGATGTCACCCATGTAAAATTTATCATTATCCTGGAAAACATTAAATGACACCTAATTTTTGGTATACACTAAAAGTTGACAAAAAGTCGTTCGCGATGCGGCAGGGTAAGTATGCATGAAATGGCATGAAATTTTGCACAGGTGTTTGTTACAGCCATACAAACGATGCCTGAAAAGTGCAGCCTGCAACTCAAATAAAAGTGTTTTTTCCCTCCCCCCTAAAGTACATGTTCACTATAACAGGTTCACTATAACAGGTTCATTATAACAGGTTCAATTTAACATGTTCATTATAACAGGTTCACTACAACAGGTTCACTATAACAGGTTCACTATAACAGGTTCACTATAACAGGTTCACTACAACATGTTCACTATAACTTGTTCACTATAACAGGTTCACTGTAACATGTTCACTATAACAGGTTCAATTTAACAGGTTCACTATACAGTAACTTGTTCACTATAACAGGTTCACTATAACAGGTTCACTATAACATGTTCACTATAACAGGTTCAATTTAACAGGTTCACTATAACAGGTTCACTATAACAGGTTCAATTTAACATGTTCACTATAACAGGTTCACTATAACAGGTTCACTACAACATGTTCACTATAACAGGGTAAATTTAACATGTTTACTATTACAAGTTCACTTTAACATGTTCACTATAACAAGTTCACTATAACAGGTTCATTATTTCCAAATGTTCACAAGTAAAAGGTTCACTATAACTATATGTTCATTATAACATGTTCGCTATAAGAGGTTCACTATATCAACAGGTTTGCTACAACTACATGTTCAATATAACATGTTCACTATAACAGGTTCACTATATCAACAGGTTCACTACAACTACTTGTTCACTATAACAGGTTCACTATATCAACAGGTTCACTACAACTACATGTTGTATGTTCACTATAACAGGGTGACTATAACTATATGTTCATCATCAGAGTTTCACTATAACAGCCTCTTACTACATTATTTCTTACACCTCAAAATCTGAGTCTTGTGGTCTGGTTCTACGCTGTTACTGGTATTATAAAATGAGTTCACGTCTCAACAATAACCCTTTTGAACGGCGGCAAGTTATGAAGGTCAACCAGGAGAAAAGTCGTCCTCTTCCACCATGGATGTCCCGTATGAGGGCACAATGGGTCGAGGAGACGGTGTCAGAGACGGTGAAGGCAGATAACTGCCTCTTTGGCGTCATTATTGGCCCCGGAGGCTCCACTATGAAGGAGCTACAGGTAAAATACAACATCCGGGTGCTTGTCCCTTGCAAGGGGTCAAAGGATGAGCCCATCATCGTCGAAGGGAAAGACAAAACTCTCGTCAAGGACGCCGTCCTCCGCATAAAGGCTTTGATAGCTGAAGAGAAGGAGAGGCGTCGGGTCACCACACCAGTATCCCAAACACTCTGCATCCCCAAGGCCCTACACGGGAAGGTCATCGGTCTTAAGGGCCAAAATATCCGACCCGTTACTCAAGCGCTCAAAATAAAGATAAAATTTCCCAATAAAAACGACAATAGTGATGAAGTGACCCTCACAGGCCTTCCTGATCAGGTGGACCAGGGCATAAGTCGCCTCCTGAACTTGGTGACCCGCTTCCCCCCATGTCGGGCCTGAGGTCAGAAGGCCGGACCAGACTCCTCGCACCCTAACCCACCACCCAGCCTTTAATAACAAAAAAAAAAAAAAAAAAAAAAAAAGGGTCTATTATTATTATTATTATTATTATTATTATTATTAATTATTATTATTATTATTATTATTATTTTTATTACTTACACACATTGAGACAAGACGCTAATTACCAAGAGGGGGAGGAAAAGGAGGAGGAGGAAGATGGAGTGTGGAGGGAGGGGGTGATGGAGGGAGGGGTAGGACGAGGAGAGGAAAAAGGTGGGATGAAGTCGATGCCTTCCCCCCCCCACCAAAGTTTGAGGACGTAATCCTTGGTGCTCTTTTTTGTAGAGAGAGAGAGAGAGAGAGAGAGAGATAACAAACGAGGGGTAGGATGGGCAAGGTGAAGGGGGAAAGGGAGAAAGGGGGATTTGGGTGATTTGTGAGGTTGAAGGAGAACATAAGAAAATAAGGAGTCTGCAATAGGCCGGTTGGCCTGTGCATGGCAGCTCCTGTCGAGAGTTACTACCACTCTCTATCATCCATGAATCTATCTAGCCTCCTTTTGAAACTTTCCAGAGTTCCCGCACTTACAACAAAGTTGCTAAGCTTGTTCCACTCGACCACCACCCTATTTGTGAACCAGTTTCTTCCTATCTCCCTCCTAAACCTAAACTTATCCAACTTAAATCCGTTGCTCCGAGTCCTATCCTGCTCGGATATTATAAGAACTTTATCTATATCCCCTGTATTGATTCCTTTCACCCACTTAAATACTTCTATCATATCTCCCCGCACTCTTCGTCTTTCTAGGGAATGCAAGTTAAGTTTGTTTAACCTATCCTGATATGGAAGGTTTCTAAGTCCCGGAATCATTTTTGTCATTCTTCGCTGCACCGACTCTAGCAACCTAACCTGACGCAAATCTAACGTAACCTAACCTGACACAATCCTAACCTAACCTGACGCAAATCTAACGTAACCTAACCTGACGCAATCCTAACCTAACTTGACGCAAATCTATCCTAACGTAACCAAACCAAAACCAAACCAGGTACCATTTGTTTACTTAATCATCAGGTGAAATCAGCTGAAGGTGGGAGAAGAGGGGGGGAGGGGGGAGGGGGGTGGGGGGAGGGGGGACGAACTAATTATCAGGTGATCAGTTAAAATCCCTCTCTATTTTTAACCCTTGATTAGGAATTTTGGTTCAGACTTTTGCCCCTTGATTTATGTTCAAGTGTTCAAGGTTGTTCATTATCCTCACTTGCGATGAATAGTGAATGGATGAACAAAAGAAGGAAATTGATGATGTGTTTGATGGGGGAGGGTGGTGGTGATGGGGGTAGGGTGGTGGTGATGGGGGAGGGGGGTGTTGATGGTGATGGGGATGGGGGTGGTGATAATGAGCCAACCTTAGGCGTTGAACTTTTTTATGGTGTTGAACTTGCTTTTGGTGTTGAACTTTCTTATGGCATCATTTTCCTAGACAATAATCTTTGCCTAATATATCCATCTCTCGATTCGTATCCCGTCACTTCAGTGCAAGCTTCAGTCATCACTTTTATGCCTCTCTCGACCGCCTGAGTGCTGTTTGGCCACTTGGGCACCATTAATGGTGTCTCAAGAATGTCATTAACCTGTAGATTTGACAGAGAAGCAATGTAAGGAGGCTCAGTCTTGAGTTCATTCCTCCAGTTAATCATGGAATGATAGTTTTTTGCTTGCCACTTTAGTTTCGGAGTCACCACCTTTCTCATGTTGACTACAGGAGGCACATCCTCATTCCCATCTCCATCTTTACCCTCCTCATCAGTATAGTTTAACAAATTCTCGTCAACAGCAGCATCAGAATCTTCCTCCTCCTCTAACAGTCATGTCCTCATCTGCACACATACCAAGAAGAAGTTGATCTGTGTGGGCGAAGTATGCATTTCTCTGGACAGCCTTCTTCACTATCATCTCCTCCTCACTATTCAGGTGTTTCATATATAGCAGGGACTGGAATACGTTCCTTGAGCCGTGTGTTACGTAAGGGTGTATCTTGATGTAAAACCACATTGGAGCACTGAACTTTATTATTATAATGACAATTCTTTTCAACTCATGGCTGGGTCTTGATGTTGCTACATACAGCCTGAGGATTCTACTCCATAAGGTGTTCCACCTTGACACACAGGGAGGACCTGGCTCAATAGCAGCCAAGTCATCTTCAACAACACCTGTGACAACTCCTTTACAAATCCTATACAGGTATTTCTGATCCCAGGACAGATCTTTCTCCACTTCATCATTAAACACAGGGAAATCAGGGAAACTGACTGGCTGGAAGGCGACAACTGGAAGCTCAGACAAAGACTCCTTGATCTGCTTTCCAATGGGACCACGCCAATGCTCAGGACCACTTGGTTTACCATCATAGTGATAAAAAACTGCGCGGAAAGGCAGCTCATTTCCGTGAAGCTGACATATGAAATAATGGAGTGGGTGACCAAGTAACATTTCAAGATGATGAATGATTCCATTTTCTGATCCTACATTTACATTGGTTCCATCACAACCAACACACACAATGGGCTGCTGGGTTAGATTTTTCTCCACCAGAAACTCGTGAATAGTTTTGGCAATCTGCTTTCCGTGTCCAGTCTTGGGAGTCACATGTGTGAGATATTCATTGCCAGGCTCAACCATGATGACATAATGATCTTTCACCATCATCCTCGAACTCCATTTCTCGGTCTTCTCATTCTTTATCATCACACGAGTGGCGGTCTTCTTACCATCAAAATAGAGTGACGTCAAATTATCTAAACTAGCCATCTCAATTTCTTGCCTCTTAAATCAGTATTTTTGTCTCGCATCCCGCAGCTTATGTGGTCCAATAACCTGACTCTTGTCATCCTTTGTGATAATGCCATAGTCAGTTAAGGTGGCAGTAGCAATGGCAGCTCCAGCATAATCACTAATCAAGTATCGGTCACAAGCGGCAGCCAGTGTAGGGAGCCTTGTCCGGTTCTGTGAACTGGTGTCTGTCAGAGCCCTTGGATCAGGGACAAAATCAGCATCAGTATTGACGAGAGGAATATCTCTTGAATCATCTGAATTATCCTCAACATAAGGAATATCTCCAGCTACCAGATATCTATGTTTTTGCTCAAGCTGTCTCCTAACTCTGTCCGCATCATGCTTCTCTCTTGCCGTCACTCTGTCCCACATCTTCGTCACTTTCATGTCAACCCCTGCAATCTTCATCTTCCTGTCACCTCGCTGGTCAAGGACAAGACAACTTAAATGAAATAAGAGATATGAAAAAAAAGTTGATAAACACTGAACAGAACATTGCACCGCCACAGCGGCTGTTTGGCTAGTACTGTAGGTAAATTTAAAAATTTCAGTAGAAAATGCGGCAGACTAAACCTCGACATATCAGCTTCAAAATTGGCATGGAGTCTTAGATATGTATAAGGAACAATGCCTGAAGAGTGCAGCTTTGAGCAAAATTTCACTGCCCCCTAATGTACTTATTCTAATAATCCATAAATGTCTTTTGACTTGTTCGAAAATGAGATTACATGAATTTGCTGTCATTTCTCAGTTGAAAATATACACGATGCTATGTTAGAGTTTGTGTGTGTGTGTGTGTGTGTGTGTGTGTGTGTGTGTGTGTGTGTGACTTTAATGCTCTTGGTATATGTCTTATTTTCCAATATACTGAAGACAGAAGAGAATAGTAAAAAATAATAGGTTAAATATTTCACATACGTAGATAAGAACAACAAAACAAGGTAGATAATTTAAACAAAGACAGACAGACAGATATTCGGTAAGATTACTTCATTAGTGCGACATGTTCAAGTTCTATGTCAGAGTACAGAGTTAGGTTAGGTTAGGGTGAGGATATTAAACGTCATTCTTTTTTTTATATCACTTTGGGACAAATAACCTACATCTTGGACCACTAGACCAACCCCTTTCCCTCCCCTTTTACCTCCCCTGTCTCTTCTTGAATCAATTATAGGTGATAGCATCCGATCGCATCTAGAGAAAAGCAAATTAATCTACGACTCTCAACATGGGTTTACAAAGGGAAAATCTTGTCTAACAAATCTGATGACGTTTTTTAGGGAAGTTTTCGAGGTAGTAGATAATGACGAAAATTACGATGTTAATTACTTAGACTTAAGCAAAGCATTTGACAGAGTACCGCATCAGAGGCTTCTGAGGAAAATTAAGGCTCATGGTATCGAAGGGAAAGTTTCAAATTGGATAAAATCATGGCTCACCGATAGAACGCAGAGGGTCAGCGTAGATGGTGTTAAATCTGAGTGGGGCCGTGTAACCAGTGGGGTTCCCCAGAGGTCAGTACTAGGCCCACTCTTGTTCATAATCTACATAAACGATCTAGATACTGGGATCAGCAGTGACATAAGCAAGTTTGCGGATTACACCAAAATAGGGCGGCAGATTAATTCAGGGCAGGATGCAAATGCATTACAGGAGGATCTAAATAAACTGCAGGGGTGGTCTGAAAAATGGCAAATGAAATTCAACACCAGCAAGTGCAGCGTACTTAATAATGGAAGAACAACTACTGATAATTATACAGCCTTAACAACATCAACCTAGAGAAGTCGACTTGTGAAAGAGACCTAGGAGTACTTGTAAGCCCGGACCTACGGCCTAGAAAACAGTGCGTTAATGTTCGAAATAAGACAAACAGAGTATTGGGTTTTATATCTAGAAGTGTAAGTAACAAGAGTGCAGAGGTCTTATTGCAACTATATCTTGCGCTAGTCAGGCCGCACCTCGATTATGCGGTTCAGTTCTGGTGCCCTTATTATAGAATGGATATCAATTCACTAGAGTCGGTGCAGCGAAGAATGACAAAAATGATTTCGGGACTTAGAAACCTTCCATATCAGGATAGGTTAAAGAAACTTAACTTGCATTTCCTAGAAAGACGAAGAGTGCGGGGAGATATGATAGACGTGTTTTAGTGGGTGAAAGGAATCAATAAAGGGGATATAGATAAAGTCTTATAATATCCGAGCAGGATAGGACTCGGAGCAACGGATTTAAGTTGGATAAGTTTAGGTTTAGGAGGGAGATAGGAAGAAACTGGTTCACAAATAGGGTGGTGGACGAGTGGAACAAGCTTAGCAACTTTGTAGTAAGTGCTGGAACTCTGGAAAGTTTCAAAAGGAGGCTAGACAGATTCATGGATGATTGAGTGGTAGTAACTCT
>NW_024715874.1:0-31472 GCF_018991925.1 Homarus americanus | reverse complement strand
CACATGCATTGCCACCCCACACCACACCACCACCCCACACCACCATTCCCACACCCACACACCACCCCACCCCACACCACCACCCCACACACCACACACCACCACCACACACCACCTCACACCACCACCACACACCACCACCTCACACCACCCCACACCACACACCATCACCCCAACCACCACCCCACACCACCACCACACAACCATCACCTCACACCACCACCTCACACCACCACCCCACACAACCACCACACACCACCACACACCACCACCACACACCACCACCCCACACCACCACCACACACCACCACCACACACCACCACCTCACACCACCACCCCCACACCACCACCCCACACCACCACCTCACACCACACCACCCCACACCACCACCCCACACACCACCCTCCACACCACCACCACACACCACCACCTCACACCCCACCACCCACAACCACCACCCCACACACCACCACTCCCACACCACCACCTCCCCACACCACCACCACACACACCACCACCCCACACCACCACCCCACACCACCACCTCACACCACCACCACACACCACCACTCCACAACCACCACCCCACACCATCACCCCACCACCACCACACACCACCACCCACACCACCACCCCACACCACCACAACCACCACCCCACACCACCACCACACACCAACCACCACACACCCCACCACACACACCACCACCCACAACCAACCACCCCACACCCCACACCACCACCACACACCACCACCACACACCAACACCACACACCACCACTCTCACACCACCACCTCACACCACCACTCCACACCACCACCACCACCACCACCTCACACCACCACCCTCACACCACCACCACACACCACCACCCCACACCACCACCTCACACCATCACCTCACACCACACAACCACCACTCCACACCTCCACCTCACACCATCACCACACCACACAACCACCACCCCACACCTCCACCCCACACCACCACCTCACACCACCACCTCACACACCACCACCTCACACCACACCCCACACCACCACACCACACACCACCACCCCACACCACCACTCACAACCATCACCCCACACCACACACCACCACTCACACCCACTCCACACACCACTCACACCACCACTCCCACACCAACCACCACACCACCACCACACCCCACCACCTCACACCACCACCTCACACCATCACCACACCACACCTCACACCACCACCTCCACACCACCACCCCACACCACCACCCACACCACACACACCACCTCACACCCACCCTCCACACCACCACCTCACACCTCCACCTCACACCCCACTCCTCACAACCACTCACCTCACCAACCACACAACCACCACCCCACACACACCACCCCACACCACCACCCCACACCACCACACCACAACCACCACCTCACACTCCACCCCACACCACCACCACACCTCCACACCACCACCACACCCACCACCCCACACCACCACCTCACACCACCCCACCTCACACTCCACCTCACACCACCACCAACCACCACCCCACACCACCACCCCACACCCCCACCTCACAACCACCACCTCACACCACCACCCACACCACCACACACCACCACCACACCCCACCACCCCCACACCCCCACCACCACCACCACCCCACACCACCACCACACCACCACCCCACACCACCACTCCACACCATCACCTCACCACCACCCCACACCACCACCCTCACACCCACCACCACACCACCACTCCCCACACCACCACCCCACACCCCACCACCACCACCCCACACTCCACCCCACAACCACCCACCCCACACCCACTCCCCACACCCCACCTCACAACCACCACCCCACACCACACACCACCACCACACCACCACCCCAACCACCTCACACCACCACCTCACAACCACCACCCCACACCACCACCACACACCACCACCCCACACCACCACCACACACCACCACACCTCACACCCACCACCCACACCCACCTCACATCCACCACCTCACACCCACCTCAACCACCACCTCACACCACCACCCCACACCACCACCACCCCCACACCACCACCACCAACCACCACCTCACACCACCACTCCACACCCCACCACCCCACCACCTCACCCCACAACCACCACCTCACACCACCACCCCACACCACCACCCCACACCACCACCCCACAACCACCACCCCACACACCACCCCACACCACCACCTCACACCACCACTCTCACACCACCACCACACCACCCCACACCACCACCACACCACCACCCCACACCACCACCCCACACCACCACTCACACCACCACTCCACCACACCTCACACCACCACCACACACCACCACCTCACACCACCACCTCACACCACCACTCCCACACCACCACCCTCACACCACCACTCTCACCACCTCCCCACACCACCCCACACCACCACCTCACGCACACCACACCACCACCCCACACCACCACCCCACACCACCACCCCCACACCACCACTTCACACCACCACCTCACACCACCACCTCACTCACCACTCCACACCACCACACATCTCACCACTCTCACACCACCACTCTCACACCACCACTCTCACCTCTCATTTTGTACTTGAAGAACCAATACATTTTTACTGAACTAATGGTAATTTTTTTTCTCCATTGTTTTCTTTGTTGTGTTCCATTGTCTGTGTTTTTGTTTTCTTCAGGTTCTTGTTTCATCTGTCTGTCTGTCTGTCTGTCTGTCTGTCTGTCTGTCTGTCTGTCTGTCTGTCTGTCTCCGTGAACCTTTCAATTCAGGAACGGAATGGGCTTCAGTGTTTATACAAAATAGACAGATAGACAGACAGGCAGACAAACAGATAGACAGACAAACAGATACAAACAGACAGGTAAGCAGATAAACAAACAAACAGGCAAACAGATAAGCAAACAGATAAACAGATAAACAGACAAACAGATAGACGGATACAGTAGTTATAGACAGAGAGACACCATGACCCCTACTTAGTGCAGCTGTGATAGGTCAGAGGGTCAGGTCAGGTTGGCACAGGTCAGCGTCAACTGGCTGTAGTGTTGTCTGCCAGGTGGCAGTGTGTCAATATGGCAGTATTATTTGGCACTGTCTGGCACTTAAAGGTTATATAGGTGAAGATATTAATAGAATTTTCACATCAATTCAGTATTTTTTTTTTATTTTGGCGTAATTTATGTTGAAAAAAGTTGTGTTACGGAAATCAAGTTGAAAGTCACAAAATTAATTTACGTGTATATTACTACTACTACTACTACTACTACTACTACTACTACTACTACTACTTACAATAATAATAATAATAATAATAATAATAATAATAATTATAACGGTTTAGTGAAAGATACTTGCCGGTAGAAGGCTGAAAATATGCAGTTACATAATGGGAAATGTACTTGATTGATAAATAATACAGTCAAACACATAAGTGATACAAAAATGATATATAATAACTAGGGGGAGAAGGTCAAACTACATAGGCATTTCAACATATGTCAGTGCAAAAGTAAGATTGATTGGAGTGAATACACTGATTGATTATGAGTTGTTGATAATTTTACAATGGTTGACTGCATGTCTGCTATGAGTATATATATATATATATATATATATATATATATATATATATATATATATATATATATATATATATATATATATATGCAAGTAAATCACTGTGCGTGATCTAGGTATATGAAAACCACAAGGAAAGAAGAAAACACGAAGTTCAAGCGCTGTGTAATTCACATATATAACTTCAGCAATAGACTTGTTACGTGGAAAGATAGTTTTATAACGAAGAGTCGGTAAACAAATCTGACATGTGGGCTTCTTTAATCGCAACGTTAGCGATTAAAAGAAGCCTCACATGGTCAAGATATTTGTGTTACCCTGTTCTCTTTTCGTTTTATATATATATATATATATATATATATATATATATATATATATATATATATATATATATATATATATGTGTGTCCACAATACACTGCAAACTCCCAATAGCAAATAGATTACAATTGCTCGCCCCCAAACAACAGGTCTCTTTTTATCTGTGAAGTTATGTTGGAAAAATGCAAAACAGAAAGTGGCAGCGGAATAATTTTTGTCGTAAAGTTAAATGAAAGTGTTGAGACCCGCCAGAAGGTCTTACCCGAACTATTGTATTGTAATATACTAATGAAAAGACCTTCTTGGTTGGCCCTTTCTTTCATACACATACATACATACATACATACATACATACATACAAACACACATACACTCGTAAAGTATGACGATCATCCAGCTATGATACAATCATATGATTTATTAAAGATGTCACCTTCGTTGGTAAGTTTTAAGGTGACTAGAGACGCCTATACGGGACCGGCAGGGTCGTCCACAGATGCTGCACATGTGGAGGGCTACATCTAGTGCGGGAGGGGCGGCGGTAGCGTCGTTCTGGCGTTGGAGCTAGTCTGCCTCGTTATGCAGCGGCTAACTCGAAAGTATTGACACCTTCTTGTGTGGTGATCCTCCAAACGTTACGATGTGGAGTAATCGTCTCCCAGGTGAGGGGGTCGATTTGGCACTTTTTCAGGTTTGTCTTAAGACTATCCTTATACCTTTTCAGTTGCCCGCCAGCGTTACGTTTACTATTCGTTCGGTGATTGTAACGTAGCTGCTTTGGCAGTCTACTGTCGTCTATGCGGGTAACATGGCCAGTCCATCGTAGTTGTCCATGGATAATGGTAGCCTCGATGCTCCTACAGTTGGTGTCAGCAAGAATACTGGCATTTGTTCTCTTGTCTTCCCAGCGAACTCAGAGGATGGAATGTAGACTATGCTGGTGAAAGTTTTCAAGTGCCTTGAGGTGCCTCCTGAGTGTAACCCATGTCTCACTGCCATATAACAGGAGGGAGGGCCACTGCTCGATATACGTGCAACTTTGTAGATCTTTTCAGCTCCCTACAGCTGAAGACAAGGATACGGAGTCTGCCAAAGACTTGAGATGCACATCTGATTCGATGCTGAATCTCTTCATCGATGTTCGCAATGGTGGACAGGTGAGAGTCGAGATACTGAAAGTGGGTAACGTTAGAGAGGGTAGTACCGTTAAGCTGGATGGATGGTGGAGGTGTGGCTGAACCAGGGCGGATGAAATAGAATCTGAGTTTTATGCACATTCACCTCAAGGCCGAAGTGTGCATACGCATCTGCATAGGTGCTCAGGATCTCCTGAGGTCGTCTGCATGCTGAAATTCATTAAAGGAAAGCTGCCGACACCATTGTTCCTGCCTGGAGCCGTCTTATTTTGAAAAGATCCTTCACCCGGTACTTGATGTCCACCCCACCGGCTAAATTGGCACTAGCATGAGTAAGAAAGGCAGCTAAGAAAATGGAAAAGAGAATTGTGCCAGTACACATCCTTGTTTTACCCCCGTTTGGATGGGGAAGAACTAAGACTGTGTGCCATTGTGCAGGACACTGCCGTTCATGCCATCGTGGAGTTGCCTCACAATGGCAATGAATTTTGGTGGGCATCCAAACCGGCTGAGGGTCCATGAGAGGGCTTTCCTGTTGACCAAGTCGAAGGCCTTGGTTAGGTCGATAAATGCAATGTTCAGGTCATGACGCTGTTAGCTGCACTTTCCTGTATATGGCGGCCAGCAAAGATCATGTTAGTGGTGCCACGAAAGTCTAAAACCATTTGGAGTTTCTGGGAGGATGTTTTCACGTCAGATAGTAGTCTGTTTAGGAGGACCCGGGGGATAATCTTGCTAGCACAGGGCAGCAGCGAGATCCCTCGCCCTTGCTCTTATAGATATTGAGAATGGAGGTGTCTTTAAGAGCTTGGGGGATTTCCTCCTTTTCCCATATATTCTCCAGGAGAGAGTGGAGACGGCTAGTAAGCAGAGGTCCTCCTGCTTTATACACCTCAGCTGGGATTCCATCAGGCCCTGAGGCTTTGTTGTTTTTCATCTGTTTGATGGCAGTAGTTACCTCATCCAGGGATGGAGGATAGCTGAGATGGGTCAGCTCTGGATGTTGAGTAACCTGCTGGGTAGTCAGGACATCCACATCGGTGTTTCGGTTGAACAGCGAATGGTAGTGCTCTTTCAAGCACTGACGGATGCCTTCTTCGTCTTTAATTAGGGATTTACCGTCAGATGAACGGAGGAGGGCTGTGCCATGAGTGGTTGACCCATAAAATGTTTTAGTGGAGTTGAAAAATCAGATCTTTGTGTTGATCTGCAAGTTTTTGCATTTCACTTTAAACCAGTTGTTCTTTAGTTTGTGAAGTTTGCGCTGGGCCGCCGCTTTCTTCCTGTGGAAGGTATCAGCTTTGGTCCGAGACTGAGGGTTGTTCTTCCAGTCAATTAAAACAGCATGTTTATCATTGACGAGTACTTTAATTTTCGGGTCATTTTCATCAAACCAGTCCTGGTGTATTTTTTAACCTGGCCGAGGGTCTCTGCAGGTTTTTGTCATGACTGTCTCGAGAATACTCCATTCGGCACTGGGATTTTGGTTGTTTGTTGTTGGGTTGTTTATCAGCCCATGTTCAATCTGCTCTCTAAAAGAATGTGATACCTCTGGATCTTCCAGCCACTAAGTGTTAAAACCTCTTCTGGAGGCTTGTTTCCTTCACCGTTTTGGGGCGACGTGAAGAGAGAGCTTGGCTCTGACGAGCCGATGATCAGTCTAGCAGTGGTCTGAGCCAATTTTGCTCGGGTGATGAAGACACATCGGCGATCTTTTCTGAAAATGATGTAGTCAATGAAATGCCAGTGTTTGGATCGTGGGTGTTACCACGAACCCTTGAACTTGTCGGCCTGCCTAAACAAAGTATTGATGATAGTGAGGTTGTGTGCAGCACACTTGATGAGGAGGAGTAGGCTGTTGGGATTACACCTGCCTAGTCCATTTCTCCCCATGGTTCCCTGCCAAATGTCAGCATCTCTACCAACTCTGGCATTGAAGTCACCAAGGAGTCAACCTTAACTTCCCTGGGAATAGAGGTTAGCACTCTGTCAAGATCAGCTTAAAAGGCCTCCATGATGTCATCCTCTGCATCCAGTGTTGGGGCGTATGCACTGATAGAGAAGGCATGACGTGAGTGATTCAGTGGGACTCGGATAGTCATGAGGCGCTCGTTGACCCCAACGGGCATTTTAGTTAGCCTGTGTAGGATGCGTTGGTGGATGGCAAAGCCAACTCCATAGAAGCGGTTTCTCTCCGCAGCAGGCTTCCCCTTCCAGAAGAAGGTCTAGCCAGACCCCCGTTCTGTGAGTTGGCCCTCATCTGGGAGCCCGGACTCACTGATGGTTGCTATGTCGATGTTATACCTAGCCAGCTCTTTTGCCACAAGGGCAGTTCTTCTTTCAGGACGCGCATTTGTGGCGTATCCAGAAGTGTCCTGACATTCCATGCAGCGACCATAAGAGGTTGTATAGTTTGTTTTTGTTATGATCTGTGATCATAATTGTGATTTCGACCGCATAAGGATAACTCTACTGGGTGCAGTGAGTCAGGTTGTTTTTTTAGGCAGGCTATGTTTAGGGCACCTTTTCATGCCCGCTCCCCATTTGGGGTGAGTGAGTGGCTCCTCGAAAGGGTTGCTCAGTCACACAGACAGGACCGGATTGCACTGCTGCCTAGATCCCAGTGCATAAACGAGCATCTTATCTGTGCCGCCCATGTGCAGAGTTGGACTAGAGACTCCTGGCAGTCATCTCTACCTGCCCCGTCGCCACTCGTCCGTCACCATAGGACTTTTGGGGTATAAGGGTTTGATGATGATGAGGAGTATGATGAGTTGGATGTTGGCTGTGCGTGAGTCGATTTATGTGGTGAGGCAAAATCGCAGGCTGCAACCACACATCTTGGCTTTCCCTTTTCCTGTAGCCTTGTACCTACTAAGGTTAATCCACAAGGCAGTGGGGCAATGGTTGGTAGGCACCAGGACGTGTCCACTGCCTTGCACCATCCCTCTGGGGCCCACTGCTACCTTGAGTTCCCTGCTGGTTTAGCCTGGGCCCTCAAGGCACCCAGCTACCGTGTGTTGCCACGAGGAGGCACAGCAGGAGTCTTGATGGTGAGGAGGATGTGTCTGGCAGGAAAGAGTTATGCAAGTTGCTTCCTGTTCGGCTTGCCAGTGGCAGCAGCTGAAAGTGAGAGGAATCAAGCAGTGCTTGCACCTTAACACTAACATAATGTTGCCACACTAGACACATTACATTACCCTGTGTAAAACACACACACACACACACACACACACACACACACACACACACACACACACACACACACACACACACACACACACACAAAACACACACACACCTTATGAAAGAACCAGGTGGTGGTCCTTGGCTGTCATGTCACCTGTCCAGGAATAATAAACACGTTGTGGTACATCCTGGACACCGAGAGAGCGTGTAATTATCTCCGCATAATCTAAATTTTTCGTCTGTCTATGAGGGAAGACAGACAGACAGACAGACAGACAGATGGTGGATGGTAAGGCCTCTGACCACCTGTGTCTCAGAGGGTGGTGGAGGGAACGGGGGAGAGGGTTCAATCTCTCTCTGTCTGCGTTTTTGTGTGTGTGTGTGTGTGTGGAGGAGAGGGAGGAGGAGGTTGACCCACTGGAGATAATTACAGGTAGGAAGGTCAGGTACTACACTTGGAATTATAAAGGTGATAATTCATTCTTTGGACATCATCCTCGACCCTTCCCTTCACCCACTTCTATCCTCTATCTCCACACACTAACACCCTTAACTCCACTTCCCCTCCATCCCTTCCCTCTCACCCCTTCCTCCACCCTTCACCTCACCCCTTCCCTCCACCCTCCCACCCCTTCACCTCCCACTTCCCTCTCACCCCTTCACCTCCACCTTCACCTCCACCCCTTCACCTCCGCCCCTTCCCTCCACCCTCCACCCTTCACCTCCACCCCTTCACCTCCACCTTCCTCCACCCCTTCCCTCTCACCCATTCACCTCCACCCCTTCCTCCACCTTCACCTCCACCCCTCCCTCCATCCCTTCCCTCTCACCCATTCACTCCCTCCACCTTCGCCCCTTCATCCGCCTCTTCCTCCACCCCTTCGCGCCACCCTTCCCTCTCACCCTTCCCTCCATCCCTTCCCTCCACCCACTCTACCTTCCTCTCACCCCTTCACCTCCACCCCTTCACCTTCGCCCTTCACTTCCGCCTCTTCCCTCCACCCCTTCCCTCCACCTTCCTCCATCCCTTCCCTCTCACCCTTCACCTCCACCCCTTCACCTCCGCCCTTCCCTCCCACCCACTCCACCCCTTCCCTCCACCTTCACCTCCACCCCTTCCCTCCACCCCTTCACCTCCACCCCTCCCTCCATCCCTTCCTCCACCCACTCCACCCTTCACCTCCACCCCTTCACCTCCACCCCTTCCTCCACCTTCCCTCCTCACCCATTCCACCTCCACCCCTTCCCTCCACCCCTTCACCTCCACCCTTCCCTCCACCCCTTCCCTCTCACCCCTTCCCTCCATCCTCCCTCCACCACTCTACCTTCCTCTCCACCCATTCACCTCCACCCTTCACCTTCAGCCCTTCACTTCCGCCTCTTCCCTCCACCCCTTCGCGCCACCCTTCCCTCTCACCCCTTCCCTCCATCCCTTCCCTCCACCCACTCTACCTTCCTCTCCACCTTCCTCTCCACCTTCACCTCCGCCCTTCCCTCCACCCCTTCCTCACCTTCCACCCTTTTTACCTTCCTCCACCCCTTCCTTCCACCCCTTACCTCCACCTTCACCTCCGCCCTATCCTCCTCCTTTCTCCATCCCTTCTCTCCACCCCTTCCTCCACCCCTTCCCTCCACCTTCCCTCCACCCTTACCTTCACCTTCCCTCCACCTTCCTTCCACCCCTTCCCTCCACCCTTCCTTCACCCCTTCCCTTCCACCTTCCCTCCACCCTTCCCTCCACTTCCACCTCCACCCCTTCCTTCACCCCTTACCTCACCCCTTCCCTCCACCCCTTCCTTCCACCTTCCCTCCACCTTCCTTCCACCCTTCACCTCCACCTTCCCTCCTCCTTCCTCCACCCCTTCCTTCCACCCCTTACCTTCACCCCTTCCCTCCACCTTCCTTCACCCTCCACCCCTTCCTTCCACCCTTCACCTCCACCCCTTCCCTCCTCCTTCCCTCCACCCCTTCCTTCACCCCTTACCTCCACCCTTCCTCCACCCCTTCCTTCCACCCTTCCTCCACCCCTTCCTACCCTTTCACCTCCACCCCTTCCCTCACTCCTTCCCTCCACCCCTTCCTTCCACCCCTTACCTCCACCCCTTCCCTCCACCCCTTCCTTCCACCCCTTACCTCCTCCTTCTCTCCATCCCTTCTCTCCACCCCTTCTCTCCACCTTTTTCTCCACACCTTTACCTCACCCTTCCCTCCACCCCTTACACCTCCTCCTTACCTCCACCCCTTCCTTCACCTTACCTCCACCTTCCCTCACCCCCACCCCTTCTCCCACCCTTCACCCTTACCTCCACCCCTTCCCCCCACCCTTCTCTCCACCCCTTCCCTCCACCCATTTTTACACTTCTCACCTCCACCCTTCTCCTCCACGCCTCCACCCTTCTCCTCCCACACCTCCACCCTTCTCCTCCACACCTCCACCCTTCTCCTCCCACACCTCCACCCTTCTCCTCCACACCTCCACTGGGGTAGTAGTTACTGAGAGTAGTAGTGACTGGGGGTAATAGTTATTGGGGTATTGTTACTGGGGTAGTAGTTACTGGGTGTAGTAGTGACTGGGGTAGTAATTACTGGGTGCAGTAGTTACTGGGGTAGTAGTGACTGGGGGTAGTAGTTACTGGGGGTAGTAGTTACTGGGGTAGTAGTGACTGGGGGTAGTAGTTACTGGGTGTGTGGTTACTGGGGGTAGTAGTTACTGGGGGTAGTAGTGACTGGGGTAGTAGTTACTGGGGTAGTAGTTACTGGGGTAGTTGTTACTGGGGGTAATAGTTACTGGGGTTGGTGACTGGGGTAGTAGTGACTGGGGTAATAGTTATTGGGGTGTTATTGGTTACTGGGGGTAGTAGTTACTGGGGTAGAAGTTACTGGGGGTAGTAGTACTGGCGGTAATAGTTACTGGGGGTAGCCGTTACTGGGGGTAATAGTTACTGGGGTGTAATAGTTTCTGGGTGTAGTAGTTACTGGGGTAAATTTACTGGGGGCAATAGATACTGGGGGTAGTAGTTACTGGGGGTAGTAGTTATTAGGGGGTAATAGTTACTGGGGTAGTAGTTACTGGGGGTAGCCGTTACTGGGGGTAATAGTTGCTGGGGTGTAATAGTTTCTGGGTGTAGTAGTTACTGGGTGTAGTAGTTACTGGGGGTAGTAGTTACTGGGGGTAGCAGTTACTGGGGTGGTAGTTACTAGGGGTGTGGTAGTTATTGAAGTAGTTTCCTGGGGTAATAGTTATTGGGGTGTAGTTACTGGGGGTAGTAGTTACTGAGGTGTTAGATACTGGGGGTAGTAGTTACTGGGGTGAAGTAGTTACTGGGGTAGTAGTTACTGGGTGTAGTAGTTACTGGGTATAGTAGTTACTGGGTGTAGTAGTTACTGGGGAAGCAGTTACTAGGGGTAGTAGTTACTGTGGGTAGTAGTTACTGGGTGTAGTAGTTACTGGGGTAATAGTTATTGGGGGTAATGGTGACTGGGGGTAATAGTTATCGGGTGTAGTAGTTACTGGGGTAGTAACTGAGGGTAGTAGTGACTGGGGTAATAGTTATCGGGTGTAGTAGTTATGGGGGTAGTAGTGACTGGGGGTAGTAGTGACTGGGGGTGTGGTTATCGTGTGTAGTAGTTACTGGGGGTAGTAGTTACTGGGTGTAGTAGTGACTGAGGGTAGTAGTGACTGGGGGTAATAGTTATCGGGTGTAGTAGTTACTGGAGTAGTAGTTACTGGGTGTAGTAGTTACTGGGGTAATAGTTATCGTGTGTAGTAGTTACTGGGAGTAGTAGTGACTGAGGTAGTAGTGACTGGGGGTAATAGTTATCGGGTGTAGTAGTTACTGGGAGTAGTAGTTACTGGGTTGTAGTAGTTACTGGGGTAGTAGTTATCAGTGTGGTTACTGGGGTAGTAGTGACTGAGGTAGTAGTGACTGGGGTAATAGTTATCAGGTGTAGTATGTTACTGGGGGTAGTAGTGACTGAGGGTAGTAGTACTGGGGTATGTTATCGGGTGTAGTAGTTACTGGGGGTATAGTTATCGGGTGTAGTAGTTACTGGGGTAGTAGTGACTGAGGGTAGAAGTGACTGGATATAGTTATCGGGTGTAGTAGTTACTGGGGTAGTAGTGATGAGGGTAGTAGTGACTGGGGTAATAGTTATCGGGTGTAGTAGTTACTGGGGGTAGTAGTGACTGAGGTAGTAGTGACTGGGGGTAATAGTTATCGGTGTGATTACTGGGGGTAGTAGTGACTGAGGGTAGTAGTGACTGGGGTAATAGTTATCGTGTGTAGTAGTTACTGGGGGTAGTAGTGACTGAGGGTGTAGTGACTGGGGTAATAGTTATCGGGTGTAGTAGTTACTGGGGGTAATAGTTATCGTGTGTAGTAGTTACTGGGGTAGTAGTGACTGAGGGTAGTAGTTACTGGGGTAATAGATATCGGGTGTAGTAGTTACTGGGGTAGTAGTGACTGAGGGTAGTAGTGACTGGGGTAATAGTTATCGGGTGTAGTAGTTACTGGGGTAGTAGTGACTGAGGGTAGTAGTGACTGGGGTAATAGTTATCGTGTGTAGTAGTTACTGGGGGTAGTAGTGACTGAGGGTAGTAGTGACTGGGGTAATAGTTATCGGGTGTAGTAGTTACTGGGGTAATAGTTATCGTGTGTAGTAGTTACTGGGGTAGTAGTGACTGAGGGTAGTAGTTACTGGGGGTAATAGTTATCGGGTGTAGTAGTTACTGGGGGTAGTAGTGACTGAGGGTAGTAGTGACTGGGGTAATAGTTATCGGGTGTAGTAGTAGTTACTGGGGTAGTAGTGACTGAGGGTAGTAGTGTATTGGGGTAATAGTTATCGTGTGTAGTAGTTACTGGGGGTAGTAGTGACTGAGGGTAGTAGTGACTGGAGGTATGGTTATCGGGTGTAGTAGTTACTGGGGGTAATAGTTATCGTGTGTAGTAGTTACTGGGGTAGTAGTGACTGAGGGTAGTAGTTACTGGGGGTAATAGTTATCGGGTGTGTAGTTACTGGGGGTAGTAGTGACTGAGGGTAGTAGTGACTGGGGTAATAGTTATCGGGTGTAGTAGTTACTGGGGGTAGTAGTGACTGAGGTAGTAGTGACTGGGGTAATGGTTATCGTGTGTAGTAGTTACTGGGGTAGTAGTGACTGGTAGTAGTGACTGGGGGTAATAGTTATCAGGTGTAGTTGTTACTGGGAGTAGTAGTTACTGGGTGTAGTAGTTACTGGGGTAATAGTTACTGGGGTAGTAGTGACTGGGTAGTAGTGACCGGGGTAGTGTGACCGGGGGTAATAGTTATTGGGTGTAGTAGTTACTGGGGTAGTAGTTACTGGGTGTAGTAGTTACTGTGGGTAGTAGTTAGTGGGGGTAATAGTTATTGGGGTAGTTGTTACTGGGTAGTAGTGACTGGGGGTAGTAGTGACAGTGGATAGTAGTGACTGGGGTAGTAGTTACTGGGTGTAGTAGTTACTGGGGGTAGTAGTTACTCTGGGTAGAAGTGACTGGATGTAGTAGGAACTGGGGTAGTAGTTACAGGGTGTAGCAGTAGTTACTGGGGTGTTGGTTACTGGGGTAGTAGTTACTGGGGGTAGTAGTTATTTGGTGTTGTAGTTTCCTGGGAGTAGTAGCTACTGGGGGTAGTAGTTACTGGGGTAGTAGTTACTGGGTGTAGTAGTTACAGGGGTAGTAGTTGCTGGGTGTAGTAGTTACTGGGGTAGTATTTACTGGGGTAGTAGTTACTGGGGTAGTAGTTATTGAGGTTAGTGACTGGGGGTAATAGTTATTGGGGGTAGTAGTTACTGGGTGTAGTAGTTACTGGGGGTAATAGTTATTGGGGTAGTAGTTACTGGGGAGTAGTGTTATTGGGGTAGTAGTTACTGGGGTAAAGTAGTTACTGGGGTAGTAGTTACTGGGGTAGTACTTTTTTGGTGTGTAGTTCCTGGGGTAGTAGTTACTGGGGTAGTAGTTACTGGGGGCAGTAGTTACTGGGTGTAGTAGTTACTAGGTAATAGTTATTGGGGTAGTAGTTACTGGGGGGTAATTGTTATTGGGGTAGTAGTTACTGGGGTAGTAGTTACTGGGGTAGTAGTTACTGGGGTAGTAGTTACTGGGGTAGTACTTTTGGTGTAGTAGTTCCTGGGGTAGTAGTTACTGGGGTAGTAGTTACTGGGGGCGGTAGTTACTGTGGGTAGTAGTTACTGGGGTAGTAGTTACTGGGGTAGTAGTTACTGGGGTAGTAGTTATTTGGTGTAGTAGTTACTGGGGGTAGTAGTTACTGGGGTAGTAGTTACTGGGGTAGTAGTAGTTACTGGGGTAATAGTTATTGGGGGTAGTAGTGACAGGGGTAGTAGTTTTTGGGGTTAGAAGTTACTGGGTGTAGCAGTTACTGGCAGTCGCAGTTACTGGGTGTAGCAGTTACTGGGTGTAGCAGTTACTGGCAGTAGCAGTTACTGGTGTAGTAGTTACTGGGGTAGTAGTTACTGGGGGTAGTAGTTACTGGTGTAGCAGTTACTGGGTGTAGCAGTTACTGGGGTAGTAGTTACTGGTGGAATTTACTGGGGTAGTAGTTACATGGGGGTAGCAGTTACTGGGGTAGTAGTTACTGGGGTAGTAGTTACTGGGGGTAAGGTACTGGGTGGGGGAGGGGGCGTTAAGTTACACGCCCTCTCAGGCTTTCACAAACTCGCTCAGATTATTAAGACTAACTCTGACTCAGTTGGTTCACCTCCCACCAGCTTAGTCACACCTCAGAACACATCTCGTCACATATTCACATCTCGTCAACCTCACCTCAGGTCATCTGGTCATGTCAAAGTATTCTTAGATATGTCATGTCATCTCTCCCTCTCTCTCACCTCTCCACCGCTTCTCATGCCTCACCCTTCACTCCCCACCTCACCCTCCACCCTCCTAATCCAGTTCACCATAAGTAACATTGGTAGGGGAGGGAGGTAGGGGATGGGGAGGTGGGGAAGGAGGAGTGTTACGAAGGGGTTGAAGGGGGTTGCCAATACGCACATTACTAATTATACAAAGCTTCTGCAGACACTTTATTGTTTGTGGTAATGGCTGCTGAGAGCTAGACTTTGTCGGCCTTATGAACTCTCCAGCACTCTCCCTCCTCTCCTAGCACTCTCCTCCCTCTCACAACCTCTCCCTCCTCCTCTCACAACACTCTCCCTCCTCTCCTAGCCTCTCCTCCTCTCACAACACTCTCCCTTCTCTCCACAACCTCTCCTACTCTCCTACAACTCTCCCTCCTCTCACTACACTCTCTTCTCTCCCAACCTCTCCCTCCTCTCACAACACTCTCCCTCCTCTCACAACACTCTCCCTCCTCCTCTCCCTAGCACTCTCCCTCCTCTCACTACCTCTCCCTTCTCTCCCGCACTCTCCCCTCCTCTCCCTAACACCTCTCCCTCCTCCTCTCCCACACCTCTCCCTCCTCTCCACGCCTCTCCCTCCTCTCAACCTCTCCCCTCCTCCACAACCTCTCCCCTCCTCCACTACCTCTCCCTTCTCTCTGACACTCTCTCCTCTCACAACTCTCCCTCCTCCTCTCCCCAACCTCTCCCTCCTCTCCCCACCTCTCTCCCTCCTCTCCCACAACCTCTCCCTCCTCTCACTACCTCTCCCTCCTCTCCCCATACTCTCCCTTCTCTCACTACACTCTCCTTCTCTCTAACCTCTCCTCCTCTCCTCACCTCTCCCTCCTCTCCCCAACCTCTCCCCTCCTCTCCCTTGCCTCTCCCTCCTCTCCCTGCCTCTCCCTCCTCTCTGCTACTCTCCCTTCTCTCCCCTCCCTCCTCTCCACAACCTCTCCTTCCTTCTCTCCCTTCTCTCCTCCTCTTCTCACTACCTCTCCTTCTCTCACAACCTCTCCCCTCCTCCTCCCACAACCTCTCCCTCTCTCCCCACTTTCCTTCTCTCCCTCTCCCTCCTCTACTAGCACTCTCCCTCCTCCTCTCCCTTCTCTCTAACCTCTCCCTCCTCTCTAACCTCTCCTTCCTTCTCTCCTAACACTCTCCCTCCTCTTCTCTCTACCTCTCCTCCTCTACCCCTCTCCCTTCTCTCCTAACCTCTCCTTCTCTCTGGCCTCTCCCTCCCTCCTCTCCCCAACACTCTCCCTTCTCTCCCTCAACACTCTCCCTTCTCTCCCCAGCACTCTCTCCTCCTTCCTACTCTCCCTCTCCTTCTCACCTATCCCTTCTCTCACAACCTCTCCCTCCTCCTCTCCCAACCTTCCTCCCTCCTCTCTGCCTCTCCCTCCTCTCCCCTGCCTCTCCTCCTCCCTCTCTAACCTCTCCCTCCTCTCCCCAACCCCTCTCCCCTCCTCCTCTCACAACCTCTCCTCCTCTCCACAACCTCTCCCTCTCCCCGCACTCTCCCTCCTCTCTCTGCCTCTCCCCAACCTCTCCCTTCTCTCCCCAACCTCTCCCTCCTCCTCTCACTACACTCTCCCTTCTCTCCCCTGCCTCTCCCTTCTCTCCCAGCCTCCCTCCTTCTCTCAGAACTCCCTCCTCCTCTCACAGCCTCTCCCTTCTCTGCTTACTCTCCTTCTCCCTTACTCTCCCTCCTTCTCTCACAACCTCTCCCTTCTCTCCCCGCACTCTCCCTCCTCTCAAGCCTCTCCCTCCTCCTCTTACAACTCTCCCTTCTCTCAGCACTCCTCCTCCTCCTCTCCTGTACCCTCCTTCTCTCTCCCCAGCCTCTCCCTCCTCCCTACCTCTCCCTCCTTCTCTCTAACCTCTCCTTCTCACAACACTCTCCTTCTCTCATATGCACCTCTCTCTGCCTCTCCTTCTCTCCCCAACCTCTCTCCCTTCTCCTCTCTAGCCTCTCCTTCTCTCCTTACTCTCCTTCTCTCCACAACACTCTCCTCTCCCCAACCTCTCCCTTCTCTCTGCTACTCTCCCTTCTCTCACAACACTCTCCCTCTACAACACTCTCCTTCTCTCTGCCCTCCTTCTTGCCTCTCCCTCCTCCTCTCCCTAGCCTCTCCTCCTCCTCTCCCCAACCTCTCCTTCTCTCCCCCAACACTCTCCCTTCTCTCCTACCCTCTCCTCCTCCTCTCCACAGCACTCTCCCTCCTCCTCTCTCCCCTCCCTCCTCTCTGCCCTCTCCCTTCTCTCCTGCTTTCTCTCCCTTCTCTCTACAACACTCTCCCTTCTCTCTAGCCTCTCCCTCCTCCTCTCCCTAACCTCTCCCTTCTCTCTAACCTCTCCTTCTCTCCCAGCCTCTCCCTCCTCCTCTCACAACCTCTCCCTCCCCTCCTCTCCTCAGCTCCCTTCTCCTCTCCAACCTCTCCCTCTCCCTCTCTTCCTCTCCCTCCTCCTCTTACAACACCCTCCCTTCTCTCTAACCTCTCCCTCCTCCTCTCCCACAACCTCTCCCCTTCTCTCCTGCCTCTCCCTCCTCCTCTCCCTGGCCTCTCCCTCCTCTCACAACCTCTCCCTCCTCTCCCATCTGCCTCTCACCTCTCCCTCCTCTCTCCCTCCTCCTCTCACAGCACCTCTCCTCCTCTCCCACAACACTCTCCCTCCTCCTCTCCTGCTTCTCTCCCTCCTCCTCTCCCAACCTCTCCCTCCTCTCCCCAACCTCCCTCCTCTCTGCTCTCCCTCCTCCCCAACACTCCCTCCTCCTCTCACAACCTCTCTCCTCTCCTCCCAACCTCTCCCTCCTCTCCCCACCTCTCCCTCCTCTCCTTTACACTCTCCCTCCTCCTCCACAACCTCTCCCTTCTCTCCACAACCTCTCCCTCCTCCTCTCCTAACCTCTCCCTTCTCTCCCCAACACTCTCCTCCTCCTCTCCTTGCCTCTCCCTTCTCTCCTGCCTCTCCCTTCTCTCACAACCTCTCCCTCCTCCTCTCTGCACTCTCTCCTCCTCCTCTCCCCCCACTTCTCCCTTCTCTCTGCCTCTCCCTCCTCTCCCACATCCTCTCCCTCCTCCTCTTACAACACCCTCCCTTCTCTCTAGCACTCTCCTCCTCCTCTCCTGCACTTTCTCCCTTTCCTGCCTCTCCCTCCTCCTCTCCCCAACCTCTCCCTTCTCCTCTCCTGCCTCTCCCTCCCCTCTCCCTACCTCTCCCTCCTCTCCCACAACCTCTCCCTCCTCTCTCACACTCTCCCTCCTCTCCCTTCCTCTCCTCCTCTCTTGCCTCTCCCTCCTCCCCTTACTCTCCCTCCTCCTCTCCCTGCCCACTCTCCCTCCTCCTCTCCCTGCCTCTCCCTCCTCTCCCAAACTCTCCCTCCTCCTCTCCCCAGCACTCTCCCTTCTCTCCTAGCCTCTCCCTCCTCCTCTCCCACAACACTCTCCCTTCTCTCCCCCTTCTGTCCCTCCTCCTCCCCCAGCCTCTCCCTTCTCTCCCTCCTCTCCCTTCTCTCTGCCTCTCCTCCTCCTCTCTGCTCTCTCCTCCTCTTACAACACCCTCCTTCTCTCCACAGCCTCTCCCTCCTCCTCTCCCCAGCACCTCTCCTTCTCTCCTGCTCTCCCTCCTCCTCTCCAGCCTCTCCCTCCCTCTCCTCCTGCCTCTCCTCCTCTCTGCCTCTCCTCCTCTCACTCTCTCCTCCTCTCCTAACCTCTCCTCCCTCCTCTCCTGCCTCTCCCTCCTCTCTGCCTCTCCTCCTCTCCCACAACCTCTCCTCCTCTCCCCAACCTCTCCCTCCTCTCCCCCTTACTCTCCCTCCTCCTCTCCCTAGCCTCTCCTTCTCTCTGCCTCTCCCTCCTCTCCCCTTCTCTCCCCTCTCTCCACAGCCTCTCCTCCTCTCTGGCACTCCTCCTCCTCTTACAACACTCCCTTCTCTCACAACACTCTCTCTCCTCCTCTCTCATACTCTCCCTTCTCTCCAACCACTTTCCCTCCTCCTCTCCCCCTCTCCCTTCTCTCCACCTCTCCCTTCTCTCCACAACCTCTCCTTTCTCTCCCAACTCTCCCTTCTCTCCCCAACCTCTCCCTCCTCTCCCAACCTCTCCCTCCCTCTCTGCCCCACCTCCCTCCTCCTCTCACAACACCTCCCTCCTCTCCCCAGCACCTCTCCCTCCTCTCAGCACTCTCCCTCCTCCTCTCCCCAGCCTCTCCCTCCTCTCCACACCTCTCCCTCCTCTCAGCCTCTCCCTCCTCCTCTCCCCAGCCTCTCCCTCCTCTCCCGCCTCCCTCCCTCCTCTCTCACACTTTCCCTTTTCTCCCAACACTCTCCCTCCTCCTCTCTGCCTCTCCCTCCTCCTCTCCTAACCTCTCCCACCTCTCACAACACTCTCCCTCCTCTCCCCTTTCTCCCTCGTCTCTCCTCTCCCTCCTCCCTCTTCTCCCTTCTCTCCCACAGCACTCTCCCTCTCTCCCGCCTCTCCCTTCTCTCCCCACCTCTCCCTTCTCTCCCTTACCTCTCCCTCCTCTCCCCAACCTCTCCCTCCTCCTCTCCTGGCTCTCCCACCTCTCCCAGCCTCTCCCTCCTCTCTGCTCTCTCCCTCTTCTCCCCCTTACTCTCCCTCGTCTCACAACCTCTCCCTCCTCTCCCTGCCTCTCCCTCCTCTCCCAGCCTCTCCCCTTCTCTCCTCACCTCCCCTCCTCTCAAAACACTCTCCCTCCTCTCCCCAGCCTCTCCCTCTCTCCCTCCTCTCCCTCCTCCTCTCCCCTTCCTCTCTCTCTCTCTCTCTCTCTCTCTCTCTCTCTCTCTCTCTCTTCAACCTCCTCCCCTCTCTTCCTCCACCCCTCCCCTAACTCTCCCTCCTTGTTGCCTTCCTAACTATCTTCTCTCCTGCCTCCCCGCTCCCTGCCTCCCCCTCCTTTAGCCTCCTTCCAACCCTCCATCCTCCCTCCCGTCCCAACCCTCCCTTCCCAACCCTCCCTCCTCCCCCCTGCCTCCTCCCTCCCGTCCCAACCCTCCCTCCCAGCCCTCCCTTCCCAACCTCCTCCCTCCCTCCCGTCCCCAGCAATATTGGAATTCTGACTGGGCGTTTCATAATTTAATTGAACTTAATTACAATTCACTATTAACCTCCACTGTGGTATTTTGTGTGTGTGTGTGTATGATGTATATGTATGTATGTATGTATGTAGCATGTATGTATGTATGTATGTATGTATGTATGTATGTATGTATGTATGTATGTATGTTCGATCCCAGGCAGGGTGAAACTATTGAAAGTTTTCTTTACGCCATTTGCCTCTGTCTACTCAGCAGTAGTGGGAACCTGGATGTTAATCTTCTTGCCGATCGTATTCCGGGGTATAGTTTAACCAGTGCAGTTGGCAGGTTGTCCGGTCTTCTCGGACTATTCCTTGACACTGAGTCATGCGCTCGTTAACTCAGGGTTGTGGTTGTTGTGTTAGCGACCTTCTACACCTTAAACAAATTCACGCCTAGTGACCCTTCCTTTGGCCATCTTGTTACACGGGGGCAACCATTATTTATCTATCTATCTATTTATCTATCTGTCTGTCTGTTTGTCTATTGTCTCTGTCTCTCTCCGCCTCCCCTCACCTCATACCCTCCCTTCTCCTCCTCCCACCCCCCCTACTCCCCCCCTCTCATAGTGATGCAAGTCAGGGCAGATTCCTCACTAATCACTCCTCTCTTGTTTATTGACGCATTCCTATGTAATTTTATCAGCCTCGTTTCCCCTGTTATCGACGCGCCCCAGAGGTTTATTCTGATTCCATTTCTCTCTTTAGTGTCCTTTTTCATTCTGATCTCCCCCCATTTCCCGGCAGTTTAGTTCCAACTCCATTTCCCCCTTTGGAGCTGGTGATAAAAACGGTACCGCTTCCCTCGCAACAAGATGATAGGTTTGATTCCCGGGCCGGCGAGAGTTGTTCGGACACTCTTCCTGGTCCCTTGGTCCTGTTACCTAACGGTACAGTAGGTACCTGGTGTAAATCGAGGTTGCGAATTCGTATTCAGGACAAGTTGTTGGGATTTCAATAACTTGCTTGGACATAAACCATTGACTCTTCAGGCCTTACGCCCTTGACTCTTCAGGCTTCTACGCCTTGACTCTTCGAAGTCTTCTACGCCCTTGACTCTTCAGGCTTCTGCGCCGCTCTTTCAGGCTTCTACGCCCTTAACTCATGAGACATAAGGCAAGCATAGACGCATGCTTCCCTGTTTGGGCGCTGTAAACGCTTCTGCGCTTCACCTTACACAAGGAAGTGAAGTGCCCAATAAACGAAAAAATCCCTTTGTTTACAGTTGTTCCAGCGCGATCATTGGCTCATCTTTGATAGTTTTAACCAATTACCGACCGACTCCACTTTCTTTTCTTTCTTTTTTAAACAAATTTAACATGAACATTTCGACAGTCGTATCTCACACGCTTTAACCTAACCTAACCTAACCTAACCTAACCTAACCTAACCTAACCTAACCAAAACCTAACCTAACAAAACCTAACCTAACCTAACACCGGTAGCGTTAGAGTAGTTATCTTCAGGTAAATATGCTGGGGTGTCTAATCTTCAGGTGATTATTATATTCCCGTCAATATGAATAAGTAAATACGACGATGTAATAATTGTTCTCATTCCTCCTCCAGACGCCCTGAGACGTACGACTGAAAAGGAGAGAACTGAAGGTTGAGTTGCGGGTGGGAGGACGTCGCTCATCTGCCATCAAGGCGCCCGCCCATCTACGAGTGGATGAAGGTACGTGAAGGCTTACGTCGAGGGTCACCAGTGGGTATTGAGATGGGCGGGAACGGTGGGAGGCTGATACCAACCCACCCACACTTACATACATACATACATACATACATACATACATGTGTAAACAAGCACACACACACACACACACACACACACACACACATTGGTCAGGTCAATATCATTCCCTGTGTAAATTTCTCTTTTTTTGTGGGTTAATTAATATTCATGGCTGGTGATCACGCGAAACATCACACACACACACACACACACACACTCGCGCAAAATCTGTATCATGTTTGCGTTGTTTGTGTATATTTGAAGTATTATGTGCGCGTCGGATGTTTGAGTGTGTGGTGTTTGAGATTTGTAATTTTGTGCGTGTGCGTGATATTTAAGTCATAGTTTCGTGAGCGTGTGTTGTATAATTATTTTTTTATGTGTGCGTGCGTGCGTGCGTGCGTGCGTTGTTTTAGTCCCCATATTCAAGTGTGTATATTATCAGAATACTTGTTTGTGCGTATATTATATTGCTTGAGTAAGAAGTCTCTTGCATGTGTCAGTAGCTTATGTGAGTGCGTGCTTGCGTGAATCAGTGCTCTATTTTGGGGTTTTTTTTTTACGTGTATCGCAGGAGTTAAGATATGCTTGCTTTCTTTGAGTGCATCATTGCGTGTTTTACTAGGTATTTGTGTGGTTGGGTGTGTACTAGTACTGTCGATTCTACGTGATTGCGTGCGTGCGTGTGTCGGTCATTGCATATTTACATGCATGTATGACAGCCTTGTATTTGCATGTATGTGTGCCACCCTTTCCGCGTGCTTGCATCAGCTTATAAGTGCGTAATTGCATGTAATGTTTGAGTGCTGGTTTGCGTTAAGATTATTATTTGCGTGGTTATAAATCGCGTCAACCTGCGTGCATCATTTAGTGCGTGGTTGGGTATTTTGTTTGATTGCACGATGCGTACCGTAGGCAAGGGCAGCTGGTATTAGTGGTTAACAGCTGGTATTAAGTGGTTAACAGCTGGTATTAGTGGTTAACAGCTGGTATTAGTGGTTAACAGCGTATTAGTGGTTAACAGCTGGTATTGGTTGTTAACAGCTGGTATTAGTGGTTAACAGCTGGTATTAGTGGTTAACAGCTGGTATTAGTGGTTAACAGCTGGTTATTAATTGTTGGACACCTGGTAATAGTAGTTAACAGCTGGTGTGGTTATTGTTAACAGCTGGTGTTAGTTGTTAACAGCTGGTATTAGTTGTTAACAGCTGGTGATAGTTGTTTAACAGCTGGTATTAGTTGTTAACAGCTGGTATTAGTTGTTAACAGTAGTTGTTAACAGCTGGTATTAGTTGTTAACAGCTGGTATTAGTTAACAGCTGGTATTAGTTAACAGCTGTTAGTGGTTAACAGCTGGTATTAGTGGTTAACAGCTGGTATTAGTGGTTAACAGCTGGTATATGGTTTTTACAGCTGTGTAGTGGTTAACAGCTGGTATTAGTGGTTGACACCTGTATTAGTGGTTAACAGCTGGTATTAGTGGTTAACAGCTGGTATTAGTGTTAGTGGTTAACAGCTGGTATTAGTGGTTATAGCTGGTATTAGTGGTTAACACCTGGTATTAGTGGTTAACACCTGGTATTAGTGGTTAACACCTGGTATTAGTGGTTAACAGCTGGTATTAGTGGTTAACAGCTGGTATTAGTGGTTAACACCTGGTATTAGTGGTCAACAGTTGATATTAGTGGTTAACAGCTGGTATTAGTGGTTAACAGCTGGTGTGGTTAACAGCTGGTATTAGTGGTTAACAGCTGGTATTAGTTGTTAACAGCTGGTATTAGTTGTTAACAGCTGGTATTAGTTGTTAACAGCTGGTATTAGTTGTTAACAGCTGGTATTAGTTGTTAACAGCTGGTATTAGTTAACAGCTGGTATTAGTTAACAGCTGGTATTAGTGGTTAACAGCTGGTATTAGTGGTTAACAGCTGGTATTAGTGGTTAACAGCTGGTATTAGTGGTTTACAGCTGGTAATAGTCAGTTACAGCTGGTATTGTGGTTGACACCTGGTATTAGTGGTTGTAACAGCTGGTATTAGTGGTTAACAGCTGGTATTAGTGTTAGTGGTTAACGTGGTATTAGTGGTTAACAGCTGGTATTATGGTTTAACACCTGGTATTAGTGGTTAACACCTGTGGTGGTTAACACCTGGTATTAGTGGTTAACGCTGGTATTGGTGGTTGTGGCATTAGTGGTTAACACCTGGTATTAGTGGTCAACAGTTGATATTAGTGGTTAACAGCTGGTATTAGTGGTTAACAGCTGGTATTGGTTTGCTGGTATTAGTGGTTAACAGCTGGTATTAGTGGTAAACACCTGGTATTAATGGTTAACAGCTGGTATTAGTGGTTAACAGCTGGTATTAGTGGTAAACACCTGGTATTAGTGGTTAACACCTGGTATTAGCGGTTAACAGCTGGTATTATGGTTAACATGGTATTAATGGTTAACAGCTGGTATTAGTGGTTAACAGCTGGTATTAGTGGTTAACAGCTGGTATTAGTGGTAAACACCTGGTATTAGTGGTTAACGGCTGGTATTAGTGGTTAACAGCTGGTATTAGTGGTTAACAGCTGGTATTAGTGTTAGTGGTTAACAGCTGATATTAGTGGTTAACACCTGGTATTGGTGGTTAACACCTGGTGATTAGTGGTTAACAGCTGGTATTAGTGGTTAACAGCTGGTATTAGTGGTTAACAGCTGATATTAGTGGTTAACAGCTGGTATTAAGTGGTAACCTGGTGATAGTGGTTAACACCTGGTATTAGCGGTTAACACCTGGTATTGATGATACTGGTTAAACACACACAAATAGAGAGATTGTTAGTGGTAAGAGGTGAGGGAATGAGGCAGTGGGAGAAGAAATAGTGACGAGGGAACCTGAAGAGAATGAGAGGGAGAGGGAGGTGAGAGTGTGTGTGTGTGTGTGTGTGTGTGTGTGTGTGTGTGTGTGTGTGTGTGTGTGTGTGTGTGTGTGTGTGTGTGTGTGTTAAAACCCTCAGTTGATGAGGGAAAAACACAGATGTTGTGGGGGATCACTGGGCTCTTCCTCACCTTCTCTGGGTGAGAGAGAGATGAGAAGAGAGAGAGAGAGAGAGAGAGAAGAGAAGAGAGTAGATTTTTCATTATAATTTTTGACAACAATTTTATTATTATTATTATTATTATTATTATTATTATTATTATTATTATTTATTATTATTATTATCACTTACATATAATATTACTTGGTATACATACATACAGTACATTCATACATACATACATGCACATACATACATAAAAAATACACACATGTTGTCATGATTGCGGTGGGTGTTCGTGACAAGCAACATCCAGCCGCCACATTTTACACCCTGGCACCACCGTGAATGTAAATGCTGAGTTATGTTACTTAAGCAAATGTCATATTATTTACTTCATTTACCGCCAACACTGGGGCGACATTGGCGATTAAAATGACGTATTGTGATTGGTGGTGTATTGTGTGCGGTGGTTGTGGTATGGTGGTGTATTGTGTGTGGTGGTGTATTGGATTGGTGGTGTATTGTGATTGGTGGTGATTGTGTGTGGTGGTGTATTGTGTATGGTGGTGTATATTGTGTATGTGGTGGTTGAATATTGGTATGGTGATTATATTGTGTTTTGGTGGTTGTGTGTGGTGGTATATACTAGGCAGTAATATACCCGGCAATTATGTTACTCATAAACGTGCTATTAATCTGGTTGGCAGAACCTCAGTCTGACCAAAGCTGATACTCTCCACAAGAAGAAAGTGGAGGACTAGTGGGAACTTCGCACTTATAGAACGACTGGTTTAAAATAAAAGCATGAAACAAAAATTTGCGAGATCAACACAAGATGCAACCTAATTTTTCAATTCCACTCAAAAACATTTTATGGGCCAGTCACCATGGTAGCCTCCACTCACCAGATGGTAACTCCATAATTATAGACGATGAAGGCCTTCAGTGCTGAGGGAGCACCATTCATTGCTCAACCGAAGTAACCGATGTGATGTCCTGACACCCAGTAGGTCCCTCAGCATCCAGAGTTACCCATTTCAGCTATCCTCCATCCCTGGATGAGGTAAATACTGCTATCAAACAGATAAATAATGAAGCCTCAGGGCCTGACAATCCCAAGTCGAGGTGTAAAGCAGAGGCCTCTCTACCAGGCTTCTCCACTCTCCTGGAGAATATAGGAAAGGAGAAACTCCCCCAGCTTTTAAGGAACAAGGAGACCAGTCACCTGTGGCAATTTCGTGATCTCACTGCCAGTCCAGCTGGCAAGATTATCGCAATCCTCTCTAAACAGATTACTACCTGAGGCGGAAAACTCTCCAGAATCTCAATGTGGTTTTAGGACCATCACGTGGCACCACTGACATGATCTTGTTGCCCGCCAGATACAGGAAAAGTGCAGAGAACAGTGTCATGACCTCAACTTGGCTTATCGATCTAACCAAGGCCTCGACTTGTCAACAGTGAAGCCCTCTGTGGTCCTCAGTCGTTTTGGTTGCTCACCAAAATTCATCGCCATGAGGGTAACCTCTCACGATGGCAGAAACGTAATGTCTCACAATGGCACTCTGGTCTGAGTTCTTTCCATCCAAACAGGATTTAAACAAGGGTGTACTGGCACCAACTCTTTCATTTTCTTGGCTGCTTCTCCTCGTGCCAGTGCTAATTTAGGTTTAGGGTGGGGATGATCTGCTGGGATGAAGGGTTTTTCAACATAAGACGACCCAGGAAAAACAGGTGTTGCAGCTTCCGTTACTGAACTTAGTATGTAGACGACCCCTCTTGCCTTCGTAACACTTACGACCCACATTAGATTTTGAACACCACATGGATGTGTATGCTCACTTTGAACTTTGTAGGTGAATGTCATAAGACTCAGATTCTCAACCTGCCCTCGCCACACTCCACCATCCATCCAGTTTGGCACCACTTAATGTTACCCACTTCGAATGAAGTGCATCTTGCCTTGGTAGTATTTTGCTGTGAACGCTGTGGGGTGTTTTGGGCAAAGTTAGACATATGGGTGGGTTCTCCACCTGATGGCGTGGTAGTGAAACATGGTCATTGCAGGAGGCACCTCATACTTGGTAGTTTCAGTTGTGTCTATCTTCGTTTGCTAGCATTGAGAAAATGCAGTATTCTACTGGGATACCAAGGTTGGTAGGAGCATCGGAGTTACAATTATGGGGACAACGACATGGACAGGGATGTTACCTAGATGGTGATTTCGTAGTGCAAAGCAAATTCTTTACAGTTGCGTTAACGAATAGTAAGAATGCCGTGGGCAACTGGTGAGGGTATAAGGCCCAATACAAACATAGTGTTGGCCATATCGACCCTCTATTTGGGGACGATCACCCATATGAGTGAGCCACACTTTGTGGTTAGGTGACTGCAAACTGAGTGCAGAGGAGCCAACGCTGGGAAGACGATGACACTGCCTTCCTCACTTGATGTCGTGCTCAGTTGTGAAACCTGCGAACGACTCCGTCTGGTTTATAGGCTTCTTAAGTTTCAAAATCTTACCAACCTAGGTGACATCTTAATCATATCATTGCATTTGTGGGTGACGCTGATACTGACTCGTGACAGCAAATAGTAGTAGTAGTAGTATTGTAAGGTAGGTATTGTGTATGAGATGTATTGTATGGTGGTATATTGTGTATGGTTGTGGAGATATTGTAAATGTGCGGTTAAGCATTGGTAAAGTAAGGTTTTGTATGTTATGGTTTTGATATGGTGGTATTGTGTATGGAGAGATATATTTAGAGAGAGGGTGTGGATATATAGAGGAGAGAGAGAGAGAGAGAGAGAGATAAGACTTAAATTCGGCTTTATAATTTACACTCAACCAAATTTATTCTGAGATTCCTCACCAATGAGAAAATTACCTGTTTTCACAAGGAAAGCGGGTGACATCGTGGTGATGGTACATGGTGGATGGTGTGATGGTGCAGCTGTGTTGATGGTATATGGTTGTGTTGATGGATGGTGGTGTGGTGATGGTGGGTTGTGTGGTGATGGTGGGTGGCTGTGGTGATGGTATAGGTTGTTGTGGTGATGGTTGGGTCGGTGATGGTAAATGGTATTGTGTGATGGTATAGTGGTTGTGGTGATGGTATGGTGCTGTGGTGATGGTGATAGTGGCTGGTGGTGGTAGGCTGTGGTTATGTGGGTTGTGGTGATGGTTGGTATGCAGATGGTACATGGTGGCTGTGGTGATGGTACAAGGTTGCTGTGTGAGGGGTGGCTGTGGTGATGTTGTTGTTGTGGGGCATGGTTGCAGGATGGTATGGTGTGTGTGTGATTAAGTATAGCGGCTGGTGGGTGGTATAGTTGTTGTGGTGATGGTATGGGTTGTGGTGATGGTTAGTTGTTGGGGGGGATGGTGGCTGTGGTGGTATAGTATTGCAGTGGTGTGGTTTGGTGATGCAGGTGCGGTTGTGGTGATGGCATGTGGCTGTGGGGATAGTATGGTATGGTGGTGGTTGTGGGTATGGTATGTGGTGGTGTGGTGATGGTATGGTGTTGCGTTGGTGGTGATGTATATGGTGGTTGTGGTGATGGTGTGGTTTGCAGGATGGTATGGTTGATGTTGTTATTGGTATTTCAGGATGCTGGTTTAGTTTGTGGGTGGGATGGTATAGTGGCTGTGGTGATGGCATGGTATGTGTTGGTGTATGGTGTGATGGTGTATGGTGGTTGTGTGATGGTGGTAGTGGCTGTGGTGATGTTGGTGGGTTGTGGTGGTGGTGGTGTAAGGTGAGGATATTGTGGTGGTGGGTTAGGTGTATGGTGAGGGTGCAAGTGATGGTGGTGTGTGATGGTGGGGTGGTAGTGGGGAGATGGTGGTGGTGGTGTACGTGGAGATGGTGGTGTACGTGGAGAGATGGTGTGTGTGGGGGGTGTATGTTGGGAGAGATGGTGTGTGAAGATGGTGTACGTGGGAGATGGTGGTGGTGTACGTGGGAGAGATGAGAGAAATGTGTGGGAGAGATGGTGTAATGGGAGAGATGGTAGGAAGGTACGGGAGAGATGTAGGTGGTGCATGGGAGAGATGTTGGTAGGTACGGGGAGATGGTGGTGTACGTGGGGGAGATGGTGTGTGTGGTGTATGTGGGAGAGTGGTGTGTCAGTGGGAGAGATGGTGCGTGGAGGTGGTGGTGTAAGTGGGGAGATGGTGGTGGTGTGCAATTGGAGAGATGGTGGTGGTGGGTGCATGGGAGAGGTGGTGGTGGTGTAAGGAGGAGATGGTGGTACGTGGGAGAGTGTGTGGGGTGGTGGTGTGGGAGAGATGTGGTGGTGTGGGAGAGATGGTGGTGTGTGGGTGAGATGTGTGGTAGTGAGTGTGGTGGAGATGGTGGTGGTGTAGTGGGAGAGAGATGGTGGTGTACGTGGGAGAGTGGTGGTGGTGTGTGTGGGAGGATGGTGGTGGTGTGTACGTGGGAGAGATGGTGGTGTAGTGTACGTGGGAGAGATGGTGGTAGTAAAATGTGTTATGTAGTAGTGCACGGGAGATGGTGGTAGTGTACGTGGGGGAAGTTAGTGGTGAAAGGCGTGGGAGAGATGGTGGTGGTGTAGGTACGGGTATGGTGTAGTAATGTACCTTTTGGGAGAAACTATATAACGCCAATGGATTAAAGCCAGGCTTTTATTCCTGAGCCCATATTTCTGTCATTCACGTGCACCCCACACACACACACACACACCACACACACAATAATAATAATAATAATAATATCAATACACACATTGGCTGGTCATCAACAATAACGAAAATTAGTTTTGTTTGTGTTTTCTAGTTTTGCTGGTAGAATCTGTAAACTTTCTCTAATTCTCTAGAATTTTTAATGGTGATTTTGGTGGGACCTTATTAACTTGTCTCCAACTCTGAGGATAATCTCTAAACATTTCTGTCTCTGCCAATTTTTCTCAATTCCATTATCTCTGTTTATGTAGAGATACTAAGATCAGGCTTTTTTTTTAGAGATCAACAAAGAACGGTTGAGATATAGTGTAGGTCTGTTACTACCCACAAGAATTGACCTTGCTTCAGCTAGTTCAGTATTTCAGCATTATGTAGTGTTCTGTATAATACGTGTGGTTGCAACCTCCTCCTGCACGCAATAATTTTCACTATATTTAGTGTTGGTGTGGCGAAGAAGAAAAAAATAAAATATCGGAGAATAAATTTAATGCATCAGATGGAAACTGACACCATCCTCAGTGTGTTTACCTGACGTCGCCATCTGGAGGCGGCCACAAATCCATATTCTGACCCAGTCTTAAGAGAAAATTGTATCTCTGACTCTGAATAACATCCAAGATGACACCAAAATTATTTCCGGAGACTATACTTAACTATATCCCTGACGTTAGTTAAGACACGAAAATTACTTAGTTTTAAATGATCGCAGTATCTTGTTCGGATAGATGAGGAACCCAATAGTTTAGCTACGATACGTCTCATTAATGGACGCCATTCTGGATACCTGGCATTTGAGCTAGGTTTGAAAGTATCCAAATTGAGGAGAAATTTATATATGAAACTGTTCAGGTATCAGTGGCTACAATAACTGTTCTGGTACTGCGGTCATAAGAACTGCCCAGGCCCAGTGGCCACAAGAACTGTTCTAGTGCTCAGTGGCCATAATAACCGCCCAAAACAGTACATAAGAACTGTTTCCAGGTTTTAGCGGCCACAATAACTGTTCCCAGTGTTTCAGGCCATACAACCGTTCTGTGTAATTGTGCGGCCATAAGAACCGTTCCCCAGTTTTGCGGCCACAATAACTGTTCTGCGTTTGAGGGCCACAATAACCGTTCTGTGTTTCAGTACACACAACTGTTCTGTGTTTTGTGCGGCCACAAGAACTGTTCTGTGTTTTTTAGGTCATAACTGTTCTTGTGTATCAAAAATATAAGAACCGTCTGGTGCCTGCGGCCATAAGAAATTGTTCTGTGTTTCAGTGGCCACCAACAACTGTTCTGTGTACTGCGGGCTGCGGCGAACTGCTCCTGTGTTTCAGCCGGTCAATCACCTGCATTGCGCCATAAGAACTGTTCCCCAGCTCGCACAACCGTCAACCGTTCTGTATCAGTGGCCATAAGAACCAGCCCCAGGTTTGCGGCCCAATAACTGCCTGTGTATCGGTGGCTACAGAACTGCCTGTTTCAGTGGCCATAGAACTGGCTCTGCGTTTCTGAAAGTGGGTCAGCCACAACCGTTTTGCGTATCAAAAGCCACCAATAACTGGTTCTGTACTGCGGCCAGGAACTGTTCTGTATCATGCGGCGCAGAACCGTTCTCGTGTTTCAGTGGCTGCTACCACCGTTCCACGCAATATGGCAACCGTTCTGTGTTTCAGGCCGCCACAACTGTTCGCATAGTGGCTATAGAACTGTTCTGTGTTTGCACACCAATAACTCACGTTCCAGTTTCAGTGGCTACCACAACAGCACGCAACTGAAACCAAGCACGAT
>NW_024715873.1:0-20817 GCF_018991925.1 Homarus americanus | reverse complement strand
TCATTGTGCTTCGTTCAGTTACATGCTAAGGCGGAAAGTTGAGGCTGGACTGTGGGTTGACGGGTAACATGAACTAGGCTGAGGGTGAGTGTGTAGTAGCAACACCAGATTGTGGATGGCAGATACCAGACACCGAACAGGTAGATAGCGGTTAACAACTAAGTCCTGGACGAGGAAAAAACTACTTGGTAGGAAGTGAAGATGTTTAGAATGAGCAACGACTCAGTGGTGAGGGCGCGATGTTATTGATTAAATGAGCTGGACTGCTTGACCAATCTTAACCACGTCTGGGGAGGAGGACAATGTCATTGACAGAGGACAAGATTACTAACATTAATCAAGAGGAAGAATTTCTGTCATTTCCTCCTCTCCGCCATCCTCAACTGATAAGGAAGGAGTCTGGCTCCGTTTGCCGCCTCATTACGTCATAGAGTCATCTGTCACCACCCTAGACCATGTATTAATCATCATGTGTCTCCACCCTAAATCATGAAGGTGTCATCACTGTCACCACCCAGATCATTAGTGTCCATCACTGTCTGTACCTAGATCATAGTGTCATCACTGTCACTACCTAGATCATAATAGTGCATCACTGTCACCAGCCTAGGTCATAGTGTCATCACATCTCACCCTAGATCATATAGCTGTCTCACCCCCTACATCATAGCGTCATAACTGTCACCAATCCTAGATCATAGTGTCATCGCTTTGTCACCACTCTAGATCATAGTGTCATCACTGTCCTGCACCTAGATCATAGTGTCATCACTGCCACCAACCTAGGTCATGAGTGTCATCACTGTCACCACCCTAGATCATAAAATATCAGTGTCACCACCCTAGATCATAGTGTCATCACTATCACTATCCTAGATCTAAGTGTCATCACTGTCACTAGCCCTAGATCATAGTCATCCTGTCACCACCGAGATCATAGTGCCATCACTGTCACCACCCTAGATCATAGTGTCATCACATCACTACCCTAGATCACTTCAGGTGTCATCACTGTCACTTGGCCTAGATCATGGGGTCATCTTGTCACCACCCCTAGTTCATAGTGTCATCACTGTCACCAGCCTAGATCATAGTGTCATCACTGTCACCAGCCTAGATCATAGTGTCATCACTGTCACTACCCTAGATCATAGTGTCATCACTGTCACTACCCTAGATCATAGTGTCATCACTGTCACCAGCCTAGGTCATAGTATCATCTGTCACCACCCTAGATCGTAGTGTCATCACTGTCCCACCCTACATCATAGCGTCATCACTGTCGCCACCCTAGATCATAGTGTCATCACTGTCACCAGCCCGAATAGCGTCATCACTGTCACCACCCTAGTTCATAGTGTCATCACTGTCACCAGCCTGAATCATAGTGTCATCACTGTCACCAGCCTGAATCATGATGTCATCACTGTACAAGCCTAGATCATAGTGTCATCACTCTTCACCAGCCTAGATCATAGATGTCATCACTGTCACTACCCTAGATCATAGTGTCATCACTGTCACCACCTAGATCATAGTGTCATCACTGTCACCAGCCTAGATCATAGTGTCATCACTGTCACCACCCCAGATCATAGTGCCATCACTGTCACCACCCAAGATCATGGTGTGACGCATCACCACAGTGGCGACCTCACCATGGTGATGGGATCACCATGGTGGCAGCATCACCATGGTGGCTGCGTCACCATAGCGCATCACCATGGTGGCGGCAGCAGCATGGTGGCAGCATCACCATGGTGACAGCTTCACCATGGTGGCATGTATAATGGTGGCATCATTACCATTGGCAGCATCACCATCGTAGAAGCATCACCTTGGTGGTATCACCACGGTGGCATCATTGCCATGGTGTTAGCATCACCATGGTGGCAACATCACCTGGTAGCAGTATCACCATAGTGGCAGGATCACCATTGTGGCATCATCACCATGGTGGTAACATCCACTGGTGGCAGCGTCACCATAGTAGCAGGATCACATGGTGGCAGGATCACCATTAGGCTTCATCACCATGGTGGTAGCATCACTGTGTGTGGCGTCTTATGGTAGCAGATCACTTGTGGCAGCATCACCATGGTAGCAGTATCATCATGGTGGATAACATAACTAAGGTGTTAACAGGTAATAACAACAGGTGTGGGGTCAGGTGTGTTGAAGGCTGGGACAGTAATGGCTCCTGGTTACTACGTGACTGTGAAGTAACCACACTTATCAGCCTTTACACAAACTTTATTAAAACATTCCCGGCTTTAAGACTCCAAACTTCCTCCACACTCTCTTAAGTATTCATTTTTTCTCTGATTTTTATTAAAATATTTCAGAGGAATGTCTTGAAATATTAATAAACTCCTTGAAACGTCAAAGGAAAAATTACATTAAAAGAAGACAGTTGGGCAAGATCTCCGCCTAATGGATTAGTGGAGCAAAAACACTCTGCCTCATCTCAGTTAAACAAATTAGTGGTATGTGAAATTATAATGTTTTAAACGATCCAATAGTTTACAGAATCTCGGTTAAATGGATTATTACCTGACGAGATTATAAGAGTTTTACTAAAACATTTACTGTACACACACTGGTGATATATGCTATCATGTAGGCAAGTGTAAACCTGGCTTGTGACAATCCCCTAGTGCTACCTCACGCCAGCTTGTTTCTTCTGCGAGACACATAACTGAGTGAAGTTGACATTCATAAAGGTATCATGTATTAACTTCCCTTAGAACTACAAGTGTGAGCATTTAATTGACTCGAGATTAAACTGCAGCAGGGTGATGGAAGAGACAATTACAGTGTTGCTCAACAGAGACTCAAGCATCCTCATATTCCAGGATCAGATGTGAAAATGACAACTTGCATTGTCTCACTAGGAGGCTGTCAGGGTGTGAGGCAACATGTAGAGGCTGCCGGGTGTGAGACAACATGTAGAGGCTGTCAGGTGTGAGGCAACATGTAGACGCTGTCAGGTGTGAGACAACATGTAGAGGCTGCTAAGGTGTGAGACAACATGTAGAGGCTGTCAGGTGTAAGACAACATGTAGAGGCTGTCAGGGTGTGAGACAACATGTAGAGGCTGCCAGGGTGAGAACAACATGTAAAGGCTGCCAGGGTGTGAGACAACATGTGAGGCTGTCAGGGTGTGAAGACAACATGTAGAGGCTGTCAGGGTGTGAACAACATGTAGAGGCTGTCAGGGTGTGAGGCAACATGTAGAGGCTGCTAAGGTGTGGGACAACATGTAGAGTTGTCAGGGTGTGAAGACAACTATGTGAGAGCTGCCAAGGTGTGGAGACAACATGTAGAGGCTGTGTCAGGGTGTGAACCAATGTAGAGGCTGCCAGGTGTGGAGACAACATGAAGAGGCTGCCAAGGTGTGAGACAACATGTAGAGGCTGTCAGGGGTGTGAGACAACATGCAGAGGCTGTCAGGGTGTGAGACAACATGTAGAGGCTGCCAGGTGTGTGAGACAACATGTAGAGGCTGCTGGGGTGTAAGACAACATGTAGAGGCTGCCAGGGTGTAAGACAACATGTAGAGGCTGCGGGGTGTGAGACAACATCAGAGGCTGCAGGGTGTGAGGACAACATGTAGGGGCTGCCAGGGGTGTGGAGCAACATGTAGAGGCTGGGGTGTGGGGACAACATGTAGAGGCTGTCAAGGTGTAAGACAACATGCAGGGCTGCCAGGGTGTGAGACAATATAGAGGCTGCCAGGGTGTGAGACAACATGTAGGGGCTGCCAGGGTGTGAGACAACATGTAGAGGCTGCCAGGTGTGAAGACAACATGTAGAGGCTGCCAGGGTGTGAAACAACATGTGAGGGGCTGCCAGGTGTTGAGACAACATGTAGAGGCTGCCAGGGTGTGAAACAACATGTAGAGGCTGCCAGGGTGTGAAACAACATGTAGAGGCTGCCAGGGTGTGAGGCAACATGTAGAGGCTGCCAGGGTGTGAAACAACATGTAGAGGCTGCCAGGGTGTGAACAACATGTAGAGGCTGCTAGGGGTGTGAGACAATATGTAGAGGCTGCCAAGGTGTGAACATCATGAAGAGCTGCCAGGGTGTGAGACAACATGTAGAGGCTGCCAGGGTGTGAGAACAACATGTAGAGGCTGCCAGTGTGTGGAGCAACATGAAGCGGCTGTCAGGTGTGAGACAACATGTAGGGCTGTCCAGGGTGTGAGACAACATGTAGAGGCTGCCAGGGGTGTGAGGAGCAACATGTAGAGGCTGCCAGGTGTAAGACAACATGTAGAGGCTGCCAGGGTGTAAGACAACATGTAGAGGCTGCCAGGGTGTGAGAGCAACACTGCCCTGTTGGGAGGCTCCAGGGGTGTGAGGCAACATGCAGGGGCTCCAGGGTGTGAGACAACATGTAGGGCTGTCAGGTGTGAGCAACATGTAGGGCTGTCAGGGTGTGAGGGCAACATGTAGAGGCTGCCAGGGTGTGAGGCAACAGTGTAAAGGCTGTCGGTGTGAGGGCAACATGTAGAGGCTGCCAGGGTGTGAGGCAACATGTAGAGGCTGTCAGGGTGTGAGGACAACATGTTGAGGCTGCCAGGGTGTAGACAACATGTAGAGGCTGCCAGGTTGTAAGACAACATGTAGGGGCCTTGGGGTGGGGCAGCATGTAGGGCTGCCAGGGTGTGGAGCAACATGTGGGGCTGCCAGGGTGTGGAGCAACATGTAGAGGCTGCCAGGGTGTAAGACAACATGTAGAGGCTGCCAGGGTGTGAGACAACATATACCCTGTTGAGGCTGCCAGGGTGTGAGACAACATGTAGAGGCTGTCGGGTGTGAGGCACATGTAAAGGCTGCCAGGTGTGTGGCAACATGTAGAGGCTGTCAGGGGGTGAGGCAACATGTAGAGGCTGCCAGGTGTGAGGCAACAATGTAGAGGCTGTAAGGTGTGAGGCAACATGTAGAGGCTCCGCCAGTGTATGATACATTAATATGTCATCGTTGACTTCTGGAACTATGATCTTTACTCATACAATTCTGTTAGTGACCTTTACTGTTAAGTGAGTGGCTCTCTGTTCCTATAATGGTATAGCAAAGGAAACTCAGTCCGTCCTATCCATGAACTTCTGAGATTCATGATCCTGTGAATCCAAAGACATCACACATTGTTAGACTCTCAGGTGGCACTGATGTCTCGGGTTCTTTGCTTCATGAGTCAGGGTTCATGGATGGTGGACGAGAGACTGACTAAGTTTCTTCCGTGACAGTCAGGATATAGTTTCTTGTTTTTCTTCTTTACGGTAGTGCTTACAGGCTAATATAATAATAATAATAATAATAATAATAATATATATTTATAATAATAATATTTATGTAATGATATATATATATATAATAATAATAATATATATATATATACATGGAAAAGTCTCTGAAGATGTAGGTAATATTCTTAGTCCCAGCGGGGAACCTCATATTAATGTTAGGAGTGAGCTGTGTTGGTCATGTTGAGGATATCCTTCTTGCTGTTATAAGCCTTGTGTTACCTCTCATGGCCTCCTCACATAATGATTCAACAGGACATAAATTCATCTTTTTTCTGACGATGCTTAGTCATCACCCGCCTTGAACCTCAACTTGTAGTTTTTATTTCGTCTTCTGAAAACTGTCAGACATTTACGGTGTATGTATGTCCTATGAGCCAACGTTTGTTTGCGCACCAAAAAGTATCGGTGCAGGTGTGATCGACGACTTCAGGAATCACGGATACACTGTGATATGTCGGGAAGGTTGGTAAGTGTATAATCACACCCCCCACTGGGTGTTTGTCATATGGTTGACAATCAGTGTGTTTGTTTCCTCTTCTCGGTTGTTGCTTTGTGTCGACTGAATGATGAGCGAGGTTCGGTCTCGGTGAACGTGGGCATAAACAGAGGCAATATGAGGCAGTAGAGATCTACACATGCCAGACGACATGGAAACCTCAGAGGAACGAGCTATTATTGCCCTTCATAACGAAGGGTTCGGCGTCACAGATTAGGCTGGTTGGTGGAACACCGCTGCGATGGTTCGGCGATACCTCGAAACTGGTGCTACAGACGACAGGTCTCGGAGCGGCCGTCCACTCCCACCCCTCAGGACGACCAGGTTGATGGTTTATTTGGTAGCATAAATTAATGTGGCAATATTCACAAGTATCACAAATAATTTTGATAACAGGGGCTCCTCATATTTCATACTGTCTATTTATCCTTCCCGACTATTTATAACGGTTTGTTTCACTTGACCAGGGCTGCCAACATACGGCTGGAACAACTCGCCTTCCCAATACTGTACCCTATCGTCCTGGTCTCAAATTGTTCACACTACAGTATGCACCGATACTTTTGTTGCGAGTGTACGATTATGTCGCTGTGAGCTATCAATATGTATTTCTGGGAAGTTGTTCTTAATCATGCAGTGTGCCTATTATAATTAAGTAGTTTATGAAGGAGTTGATTCAGTTTCTAATATTTCAACGAAAAAGGATATTGAAAAAACAGAGAGACAGATTTATCACATTCTCAGAGCTACATTTTGCTGGACCCAAACTTCATATAAGATGCAAATGTGGTTAAGTGAAATGGTAAGACCATGAACGATGTTAAGAGTAACTTAGTTGTGCCAAAAAAGAGCCAGTGGTGGAAATATGTGGACAAAATTTTCAACAAATCCAATATTAAATTGAACCAGGGACAGCTGCAACCCCAAGCGACCACTCACTACAGGACAAGTGGACCAAGGGAAATTAACAATAAAAAGACGAGAAATAACCAATAACATCAAGTAATGAATTAGGACAAACATACAGTATGTGAAGACAGCGTGACCCAGTAGAGCCAAGAGTAAGACGACACAGCCGCCTATATTCATCCTTCAGTCAACCGTAATAAAAACTATAATCAACAAATTTATTTTACTACTTGGCTAACTTATGTAAACACTTTAATCATGGAACTTAAAGAAGGTTAGGAAAAGATATTCAGACTGAACTAATAACTTGACGGCCATTTCATAACCTCTCTACTACATTGCGGAGTGATAAAATATAGCATATACAGTGATGTACAAGAGTGAGAACATAATGATAAAAAATGATAGGAAAAAACGGGATCCTCCTCTTTTTAAACTAAAGAAAAAAGGTGAAAACTAAGAATAATGATGTGTAGAGGAGAGTAATAACAGGAGAGAGAATGGCAGTGGAAATAGATATTATGAGAAAGAGAGAGAGTCAGCAGAAGAGGTTGAGAATGAAGATCATCAAGAGGTGTGAGAGTGTTGAAGAGGAACAGTTAAGGTGACAAAGGAGAGATGGGAACCCAAGCCAGAACACAGGGACAGATATTACCTTAATGAAGGAACGTTTACAACCGTGGTGACTTAGCTAGTGAAAGTGGTCGGACTGGTGAATGTATGGCTGAGGATATGATTGTGTTAGTAAAGCCATGTTAAGACTGCTATGTTGGAAGTATCCTATGAGGTGTGTGTGTGTGTGTGTGTGTGTGTGTGTGTGTGTGTGTGTGTGTACTTACTCTTTTCTGAACTGCTTGGAATAATAGTAAATTTCTCTCTTATTATAGTCTTAAATTAACAGCCACATCGTAAGTTCACTCGTTGACTATACAGTGACTCACTCCTGGACAGTGGTACAGTGACTCACTCCTGGACAGTGGTACAGTGACTCACTCCTGGACAGTGGTACAGTGACTCACTCCTGGACAGTGGTACAGTGACTCACTCCTGGACAGTGGTACAGTGACTCACTCCTGGACAGTGTCAGTGACTCACTCCTGGACAGTGGTACAGTGACTCACTCCTGGACAGTGTGCAGTGACTCACTCCTGGACAGTGGTACAGTGACTCCTCCTGGACAGTGGTGCAGTGACTCACTCTCTGGACAGTGGTACAGTGACTCACTCCTGGACAGTGGTACAGTGACTCCTCCTGCACAGTGGTACAGTGACTCACTCCTTGAGGTGTTACAGTGACTCTCTCCTTGACTGTGGGACAGTGACCTCCCTGAGTAGTAAGTGACTCCTCCTTGAGAGTGGTACAGTGACTCACTCCTTGACTGTGGTACATTGACTCACTCCTGGACGGTGGTACAGTAACTCAATCATGAGGTGGTACAGTGACTCACTCCTGGACAGTGGTACAGTGATCACTCCTGGACAGTGGTACAGTGACTCCTCCTGCACAGTGGTACAGTCATTCCTCCCGGAGTGTGGAACAGTGACTCAGTCCTTGAGGTGGGTACAGTGACTCACTCCTTGAGGTGGTACAGTGACTCACACCTTGAGGGTGGTACAGTGACTAACTCCTGAGGTGAGATACAGTGACTCACTCCTTGAGGGTGGTACAGTGACTCACTCCTTGAGGGTGTACAGTGACTCACTCCTTGGTGGTACAGTGACTCACTCAGGGGTGTTGGTACAGTGACTAACTCCTGAGAGAGATGATGACTCCTCCTTGAGGGTGGTACAGTGACTCACACCTAGAGGGTTGGTTCAGTGACTCACACCTTGAGGGTGGTACAGTGACTCACTCCTTGAGGGTTGGTACAGTGACTCACTCCTTGAGGTGGTAAAGTGACTCACTCCTTGAGGTGGTACAGTGACTAACTCCCTGAGAGAGATACAGTGACCTCACTCTTTGAGGTGTTAAGTGACTCACTCCTTGAGGGTGATACAGTGACTCCTCCTTGAGGGGTGTTCAGTGACTCACTCCTTGAGGGGTGACTGATGACTCACTCCTTGAGGGGTGGTACAGTGACTCACTTCTTGAGGGTGATCGTGACTCACTCCTTGAGGGTGTGACACAACGTTAGAAAGGTCAACGGTCTTAGTTTCTTTGTCAGAGAAGATGAAAACATCTTAATTTCATGTTTATTAATTAACACACTGCTATATAAGCATTACTCTATTCTTTTATCCTGGAGGTCGTTGTTGACCCATAATATTACTTTGTATACTAAAGTAGCTGTGTGAAGCAACATTAGATCAGCCACAAGTGATGGCGACCTTCACTGATGAGGCCAACTGGCGCCTCTAGTTTCTGTCTCTACTACATGATTAAAATAGATGTTTATCGTTAAAAATAATCCCATCTTTGGTCACGTTGAAATACCTGTATCTGTCCTCATAGTTCTAGTAATGCCGCCTCTGAATTACTGGCATAAAATGAAGTAACAAGAGCAGGTGAAGCGAGCATCTTGTCTGGCGGTGATACCCACCAGGGTGAAAGACCCTGCCCGTGCGTCACTGTCTGTGGTGGCAACTACATCTCCGCAGTAAAATAATTTGTTACTTAGTTTATACTGCTGTGTATTCTCATGCCTACATTTCTTCCTATAGGTTACATCACCATAATTTGGTGACATTTTATAAGGCGAATAAAACAAACTATCTCTGACAGCCAGTCATTTATATTCTCTCTAAAGTTTTAGAAACTAAGAGTTAGAAATGAACCGTGACAGACAGTGAATCAAACATGGAGGAAGGAACAGCTTGTGTGAATGGCTCATATTGATCCATCACCAAAGGTCATGTTTTCTGACGTATATCATACAGATAACCTGAGAAGAGGAGGGAGGGAGGGAGGAGGAGGAGGAGGAGGAGGGAGTAGTAAAGGGTGATATGCTCTGGCGACTATCACAAAATGAACTGAGCAACAGTAATGACTCCTCAGAGACGGAGGTAATGGACGGTTAACTCCACTGGCCTCACACACACACAACTAAAATATATCTTCGCATAATTCTCCGGATATATGTTATTGTCCAAACTAACTTTCGGATTATTCTTCCTAAGTTAATGAAATACTTAATTTTTATGCAATATAAAAATGAAACCTGTGCGCTTAAGGCTAGTCAATTTTGTCTTGTGATTTACGTAACTTGCTACGAAGTCAGCCATTATGAAGCAGCAGTAGCAACAACCTGACATATCCTTTTCTTACTACATTTATCAATTTATATACAACAATAATTATCGATTTCTCGTATAGTTGTTACAGTTATTAGTTGTGACCATTACACACACATCACCACCGTAAACACACAGTGAGAGTTACTCTACACTCCTCCACCACAATAACACACACATCACCACAACACACAGTAGGGAGTTACTCTACACTCCTCCACCACAATAACACACACATCACCACCATAACACACAGTGAGGTTACTCTACACTCCTCCACCACAATAACACACACATCACCACCATAACACACAGTAGGGAGTTAATCTACACTCCTCCACAATAACACACATCACCACCACCAACACAGTAGGGAGTTACTCTACACTCCTCCACCACAATGACACACACATCACCACCATAACACACACAGTAGGGAGTTAATCTACCTCCTCCCACAATGACACACACATCACCACCACCAACACAGTGAGGAGTTACTCTACACTCCTCCACCACTACACACACATCACCACCTGTAACACACAGTGGGGAGTTAGTCTACACTCCTCCACCACAATAACACACACATCACCACCATAACACACAGTAGGTTAGTCACCTCCTCCACAACAACACACACACATCACCACCAAACACACAGTAGGGAGTACTCTACACTCCTCCCACCACAATAACACACACATCACCACCATAACACACAGTAGGAGTGTCTACCTCCTCCACCACTACTACACACACCACCACCAACTCACAGTAGGGAGTTAATCTACCTCCTCCACCACAATAACACACACATCACCACACAACACACACAGTAGAGTTACTCTACACTCCTCCACCACAATAACACACATCACCACCATCAACACAGTAGGGAGTTAATGTCCCTCCTCCACCACAACTAACACACATCACCACCATAACACACAGTAAGGTTACTCTACACTCCTCCACCAATGCCACCACATCACCACACCAACACACAGTAGGGAGTTAATCTACACTCCTCCACCACAATAACACACACACACCACCATAACACACAGTGAGGGAGTTACTCTACCTCCTCCACCACAATAACACACACATCACCACCATAACACACAGTAGAGGTTAATCTACACTCCTCCACCACAATAACACACACATCACACATAACACACAGTAGGGGTACTCTACTCTCCTCCACAATGACACACACATCACCACCACTTACACAGTAGGGATTAATCATCCTCCACCACAATAACACACACATCACCACCATAACACACAGTAGGGAGTTACTCTACACTCCTCCACCACAATAACACACACATCACACCATAACACACACGTAGGGGTTAATCTACACTCCTCCACCACAATAACACACACATCACCATAACACACAGTAGGGAGTTAATCTACACTCCTCCACCACAATAACACACACATCACCACCATAACACACACAGTAGGGAGTTAATCTACATCCTCCACCACAATAACACACACACACACATCACCACCATAACACACAGTAGGGAGTTACTCTACACTCCTCCACCACAATAACACACACATCACCACCGTAACACACAGTAAGGAGTTTATACACTCCTCACCACAATAACACACACATCACCACCATAACACACAGTAGGAGTTAATCTACCTCCTCCACCACAATAACACACACATCACCACCATAACACACAGTAGGGAGTTAATCTACACTCCTCCACCACAATAACCACACATCACCACCACCAACACAGTAGGGTTAATCATCCTCCACCACAATAACACACACATCACCATAACACACACAGTAGGGGTTAATCTACACTCCTCCACCACAATAACACACATCACCACCGTATAACACACAGTAGGGAGTTAATCTACACTCCTCCACCACTAACACACACATCACCACCATAACACACAGTAGGGAGTTAATCTACACTCCTCCACCACAATAACACACATCACCACCATAACACACAGTAGGGAGTTAATCTACACTCCTCCACCACAATAACACACATCACCACCGCAACACACAGTAGGGATTAATCTACACTCCTCCACCACAATAACACACACATCACCACCATAACACACAGTAGGGAGTTAATCTACACTCTCCACCACAATAACACACACATCACCACCGTAACACACAGTAGGGAGTTAATCTACACACTCCACCACAATAACACATCACCACCATAACACACAGTAGGGAGTTAATCTACACTCCTCCACCACAATAACACACACATCACCACCAACACACAGTAGGGGTTAATCTACACTCCTCCACCACAATAACACACACATCACCACCATAACACACAGTAGGGATTAATCTACACACTCCACCACAATAACACACACATCACCACCATAACACACAGTAGGAGTTAATCTACACTCCTCCACCACATCACACATCACCACCACAACACACAGTAGGGAGTTAGTCTACACTCCTCCACCACAATAACACACACATCACCACCATAACACACAGTAGGGGTTACTCTACACTCCTCCACCACAATGACACACACATCACCACCATAACACACAGTAGGGAGTTAATCTACACTCCTCCACCACAATAACACACACATCACCACCAAACACACAGTAGGAGTTAATCTACACTCCCCCACAATAACACACACATCACCACCGTAACACACAGTAGGGAGTTAATCTACACTCCTCCACCACAGCCACACACACACATCACCGTAACACACAGTAGGGGTTAATCTACACTCCTCACCACAATAACACACATCACCATAACACACAGTAGGGAGTTAATCACACTCCTCCACCACAATAACACACACATCACCACCATAACACACAGTAGGGAGTTAATCTACACTCCTCCACCACAATAACACACATCACCACCACCAACACACAGTAGGGAGTTAATCTACACCTCCCACCACAATAACACACACATCACCACCATAACACACAGTAGGGAGTTAATCTACCTCCTCCACCACAATAACACACATCACCACCATAACACACAGTAGGGAGTTAATCTACACTCTCCACCACAATAACACACACATCACCACCATAACACACACAGTAGGGAGTTAATCTACCTCCTCCACCACAACCAACACCACCACCATAACACACAGTAGGGAGTTAATCTACACTCCTCCACCACATGCCCACACACATCACCACCAACACACAGTAGGGAGTTAATCTACACTCCTCCACCACAATACACACACATCACCACCGTAACACAGTAGGGGTTAATCACCTCCTCCACCACAATAACACACATCACCACCATAACACACAGTAGGAGTTAATCTACACTCCTCCACCACAATAACACACACATCACCACCATAACACACTGAGGTGTCTCCACTCCTCCACCACAATAACACACACATCACCAACACACACAGTAGGGTTAATCTACCTCCTCCACCACAATAACACACACATCACCACCATAACACACAGTAGGGAGTTAATCACTCCTCCACACAATAACACATCACCACCATAACACACAGTAGGGGTTAATCACTCTCCACACAATAACACACACATCACCACCATAACACACAGTAGGGAGTTAATCTACACTCCTCACCACAACCACACACATCACCACCATAACACACAGTGAAATCTACACTCCTCCACCACAATAACACACACATCACCACCACCTACACAGTAGGGTTAATCACACTCCTCCACCACAATAACACACACATCACCACCATAACACACAGTAGGGAGTTAATCTACACTCCTCACCACAATAACACACACATCACCACCATACAACACACAGTAGGGAGTTAATCTACCTCCTCCACACACATCACCACTGTAACACACAGTAGGGGTTAATCTACCACTCCTCCACCACAATAACACACACAATCACCACCATAACACACAGTAGGGAGTTAATCTTCACTCCTCACCACAATAACACACACATCACCACCATAACACACAGTAGGGAGTTAATCTACACTCCTCCACAATAACACACACACATCACCACCATAACACACAGTAGGTTAATCTACACTCCCTCACCACAATAACACACATCACCACCATAACACAGCAGGGAGTTACTCTACACCCTCCACCACATAACACACACATCACCACCATAACACACGTAGGGAGTTAATCACACCCTCCACCACAATAACACACACATCACCACCATAACACACAGTAGGGAGCATCCACACCTCCCACAACCACACATCACCACCATAATGAGGGAGTTACTCTCACTCCACCACAATAACACACATCACCACCATAACACACAGTAGGAGCACCTACACTCCTCCCACACACACACACATCACCACCATAACACACAGAGGGAGCACTCCCACCACACACACAGTGGGTAATCACCTCCACCCAACACACATCACCACCATAACACAGGGAGTTAATCACACTCCTCCACCAATAACACACACACCACCATACACACAGAGGGAGTTACTCTACACCTCCACCACAACATACTCACCACCATAACACACAGTAGGGAGTTACTCTACACCCTCCACCACAACAACACACACATCACCACCATAACACACAGTAGGGAGTTAATCTACACCTCCACCACACACACATCACCACCATAACACACACGTAGGGAGTTAATCTACACTCCTCCACCACAATAACACACACATCACCACCATAACACAGTAGGAGCACCCACTCCTCCACCACAACACACACATCACCACCATAACACAGTGGGAGTTAATCTCCTCCACCACACAATAACATCACCACCATAACACACACAGTAGGGTTAATCTACACTCCACCACCACAATAACACACACATCACCACCATAACACACAGTAGGGAGTTAACCACCCTCCACCACAATAACACACATCACCATAACACACAGAGGGAGTTACTCTCACCTCCACCACACATAACATCCATCACCACCATAACACACAGTAGAGTTACTCACACTCCTCCACCACAAAACACACACATCACCACCAAACACATAGGGAGTTAATCTCACTCCTCACCACAACACACATCACCACCTAACACACAGTAGGCTCCCCTCCACCACACACATCACCACCAACACAGGAGTTATCCACTCCTCCACCACAATAACACACACACCAAACACAGTGGGGTTAATCACACCCTCACCACAACACATCACCCACCACATACACATCTCCCACCCTCCACCACAATAACACACACATCCACCTAACACAGTGGGTTATCTACACTCCACCACAATACACACACATCACCACCATACATAGTGGAATCCCACTCTCCACCACACACACACATCACCACCATAACACACAGTAGGAGTTAATCTACACTCCTCCACCACAATAACACACAATCACCACCATAACACACAGTAGGGAGTTAATCTTCACCTCCACCACAATAACACACACCACCACCATAACACACAGTAGGGAGTTACCCACACTCCTCCACCACAACACACACATCACCACCATAACACACAGTAGGGAGTTAATCTACACCTTCCCACCACACACACACACCACCATACACACAGTAGGGAGTCTACCCTCCACCACAATAACACACACATCACCACCAACACACAGTAGGAGTTAATCTACACCCTCCACCACAATAACACACACATCACCACCATACACAGGGAGTACTCTCACCTCCACCACAACACACACATCACACCATAACACACAGTAGGAGTTAATCTACACCCTCCACCACAACACACACATCACCACCATAACACACAGTAGGAGTTACTCTACACTCCTCCACCACAATAACACACACACATCACCACCATAACACACAGTAGGGAGTTAATCTACACTCCTCCACCACAATAACACACACATCACCACCATAACACACAGTAGGGAGTTACTCTACACTCCTCCACCACAATAACACACACATCACCACCATAACACACAGTAGGGAGTTAATCTACACTCCTCCACCACAATAACACACATCACCACCACACAGTAGGGAGTTACTCTACACTCCTCCACCACAATAACACACACATCACCACCATAACACACAGTAGGAGTTAATCTACACTCCTCCAACAATAACACACATCACCACCATAACACACAGTAGGAGTTAATCTACTCCTCCACCACAATAACACACACACATCACCACCATAACACACAGTGGGAGTTAATCTACACTCCTCCACCACAATAACACACACATCACCACCATAACACACAGTAGGGAGTTACTCTACACTCCTCCACCACAATAACACACACATCACCACCATAACACACAGTAGGGATTAATCTACACTCCTCCACCACAATAACACACATCACCACCATAACACACAGTAGGAGTTAATCTACACTCCTCCACCACAATAACACACACATCACCACCATAACACACAGTAGGGAGTTAATCTACACTCCTCCACCACAATAACACACACATCACCACCACCAACACACAGTAGGAGTTAATCTCCTCCACCACAATACACACACATCACCACCATAACACACAGTAGGGGTTACTCTCTCCTCCACCACAATAACACACATCACCACCACCAACAGTAGGAGTTAATCTACACTCCTCCACCACAATAACACACACATCACCACCATAACACACAGTAGGGAGTTAATCTACACTCCTCCACCACAATAACACATCACCACCATAACACACAGTAGGAGTTACTCTACACTCCTCCACCACAATAACACACACATCACCACCATAACACACAGTAGGGAGTTAATCTACACTCCTCCACCACAATAACACACATCACCACCATAACACAGTAGGGAGTTAATCTACACTCCTCCACAATAACACACACATCACCACCATAACACACAGTAGGGAGTTAATCTACACTCCTCCACCACAATAACACACATCACCACCATAACACACAGTAGGGGTAATCTACACTCCTCCCACCACAATAACACACACATCACCACCATAACACACAGTAGGAGTTAATCTACACTCCTCCACCACAATAACACACACATCCACCATAACACACAGTAGGGAGTTAATCTCCTCCTCCACCACAATAACACACACATCACCACCATAACACACAGTAGGGAGTTAATCTACACTCCTCCAACAATATACACACATCACCACCATAACACACAAGTAGGGAGTTAATCTACACTCCTCCACCACAATAACACATCACCACCATAACACACAGTGGGAGTTAATCTACACTCCTCCACCACAATAACACACACATCACCACAGATTGAGCTATTCCCCTGTACCCGCATCACCACCGTAACTTACACAGTGGGAGTTAATCTATACCCTCCTCACCACAATAACACACACATCACCACCGTAACACACAGTGAGTAATCTCCCTCCCACCCCGTCTCTGAGGTTAATCTGCCTCCTCCACCACAATAACACACATCACCACCTAACACACAGTCGTTGTAATTCTACACTCTTCCACCATCACATCACCACCGAACGCACAGGAGGGTTAATCTTCCTCTCCACAATAACACACACACATCACCATAGTGTTAATCTCTCCTCCTCCTACATACATCTCACACATCACCACCACCCTTTGATGGTTAATCTTCACTCCTCTCACACCACAATCACACACATCACCACCATAACACACAGTGAGGGTTAATCTTCACTCCTCACCACATTAATCTACACTCCTCCTACAATCTACACATCTCACTCCAGGTTTTCACTCCTCCACCACAATAACACATCACCACCATAACACACAGTGGGGTTAATCTACCTCCTCCCACCACAATAACACACACATCACCACCAACACACAGTGAGAGTTAATCTACACTCCTCCACCACAATAACACACACATCACCACCATAACATACACAGTGGGGTTAATCTGCACTCCTCCACCACAATATACACACACATTCACCCACCATAACACACAGTGAGGTTAATCTACACTCCTCCCCCACAATAACCACCTCCCACCTCTACAGTAGTTAATCTACACTCCTCCACCACAATAACACACATCACCACCATAACACACAGTAGGGTTAATCTACACTCCTCCCACCACAACACACACATCACCACCATCACACAGTGAGGGTTAATGTCTACACTCCTCCACCACAATAACACACACATCACTGCCATAACACACAGTGGGGTTAAGTGTCTACACTCCTCACCACAATAACACACACATCACCACCATAACACGGTTGTCAGCACTCCTCCCACCACAGCAGCACATCACCACCTGTAACACTTTGAGGTTAATCTGCACTCCTCACCACAATAACCACATCACCACCATAACACACAGTGAGTTAATCTGCACTCCTCCCACAATTGTACACACATCACCTGCCTGCTTACAGTGTATGGTTAATCCACTCACCACCACAACATTGTCACTCATCACCATTTTCCACTGTTTGATGAGGTTGTCTGCACTCTCTCCTGACAATAACACATCTTACCGTGACTTTTGGTAGGGGTTAGTCTGCTCATCCCACCATGCCACACACATCACCACCGTAACACACAGTGGGGTTAATCTACACTCCTCCCACAATAACACACACATCACCACTTCTTTGGTGGTTAATCTACACTCCTCCACCACAACACCTAATAACACCACATAAGACACAGCACCATAACTTTTGTTAATCTACACCTCCACCACAATAACACACACATCACCACTGTACACAGTGGGAGTTGTCTGCCCTCCACCTCAATACTCACAATATCACCACACAGTAGGAGTTAACTACACTCCTCCACCACAATAACACACATGTGGGTCATCACCACCATAACACAGCAGTAGGGGTTAATCTCACTCCTCCACACAATAACACACACATCACCACCATATACTTACAGTGGGAGCACTCCTCCACCACAAACACACACATCAACACCGTAACACATCAGTAGGGGTTAATTCTGCACCTCTACCACAATGACACAATACATCACCACTATAAGGCACAGTAGGGTTAGTCTTCACTCCTCCACCACAATAACACACACATCGTCACCATGTTTGGGTGGTAACATCACAGTGGAGTAATCACCTCCTCCACACACACACATCACCACCATAACACAGTAGGGAGTTAGCTACCCACCACAAACACACACATCACCACCATACACACAGTAGGAGTTTCTTTACACTCCACCACAATACACACATAGCTCATCATGTGGGAACACATGCAGGGGGTTAATCACACCTCCACCACACACATTATTACCACTGTACACACAGTAGGGAGTTAATTTGGCTCTCCACCACCATTTTACACATCACTGACTATAAGGACATGTAGGGTTAATCTACACTCCTCCACCACAATAACACACACACACACCGTAACACACAGTAGGGAGGTTAGTCACACTCCTTTGGGGGTTTGTTTTTTTTGGTGGTTTTTCCACCACAATAACACACACATCACCACTATAACACAGTAGGGTTAATCTACACCTCCACCACAAAACACACACATCACCACCATAACACACGTACAGTAGGGAGCTACACTCCTCCACCACATTTGTGGGTTGATAACACAGCACATCACCACCTTAAGACACAGTGGGGAGCTCTACACACCTCCACCACAATGACACACACATCACCACTCATAACACACAGTAGGGAGTTAATCTACACTCCTTGTGGGTTCCACCACAATGACAGCACACATCACCACTATAACACACAGTGTTAATCTATACCTCCTCCACTTTGTGGGTTGTGGGGTTCACAATGAACACACATCACCACCATAACACACAGTAGGGGGCCCTCCACAACAGCACACACATCACCACCATAACACAGTAGGGGTTAATCTACACCTCCCACAACACACACATCACCACTGTAACATTAGGGGTTAGTCACACCCTCCACCACAAAACACACACATCACCACTGTAACACACAGTGGGGTTAATCTACACTCCTCCCCACAATGACACACACACCACCATAACACACAGGGAGCGTCTACACCTCCACCACAAACACACACATCACCACCATAACACACAGTAGGAGTATCCACTCCTCCACCACAATAACAATACACATCACCAATATAACACACAGTAGGGATCACACCTCCACCACAATAACACACATCACCACCATAACACAGTAGGAGTTAATCTACACCTCCACCAGCAATGTCACACATCACCACCATAACACAGTAGGAGTTAATCTACACCACCACAACACACACATCACCACCATAGGGAGCACCTCCACCACACACACACACACCACCGTAACACACAGTAGGAGCACCTATACCTCCACCACAATGACACACACACCACCATACCATGTAGGGCAGGCTCCATGCCTCACCACACAACATACACATCACCACCATAACACACAGTCAGGAGCCCACCCCACACATCAACACACAGGACACCCACCACAACACACATCACCACCATAACACAAGGTGGAGCACACCTCCACCACACACAGTAGCAGCAACCACACCCACCACCACAACACACACACATCACCACCAACACACAGTAGGGAGCACATCACCACAACAACACACATCACCACCATAACACAGAGCACCTACACCAGCACAACACACATCACCACCATAACACACAGGAGCACCACACTCTCCACCACACACAACACAGCAACATGCACCGAACGAAGTACATTGAT
>NW_024715872.1:0-3288 GCF_018991925.1 Homarus americanus | reverse complement strand
ATTTTTGTGCTATACACCTACATATTAATTACTTATTGTGCTATACACCTGCTATAATAATCACTTATTGTGCTGCTATATGGGGTTAATCTTGCTATACACCACTTATTGTGCTATACACCTGTTATACACCACTCTATTGTGTTATACAATTGCTATACAATCAATTTGTTGCTATATACACCTGGGTTATACACTAATTTATTGTTATGCACTGTTATATTAATTACTTATTGTGCCATACACCTGCTATACACCAATTAATGTTTATATACACCTGGGTTATATAATTCACTCTATTGTGCTATATGCCAATCTGCTACACAATTCACTTATTGTGCTATACAATCTGTTATACACCACTAATGTTTTTATATACACCTCGTTATACACCACTTTATTGTGCTATACACCTGCTATAATAATTTGCTATACCACGCGTTATATAAGACAGACTGAGTTAATGCATCCCCTGTTGAGAAGATAGTTCCTCTCCTTCACTGTTTTCAATGGTTTCTATTTTTCCCAGTCCTCCCTGTCTCCTCCACGCCCTCCCCACCCTGCCCTCCCCCATCCTCAATCTCTCCTTGCCCCACCCTGCCCTCCTGCCCCCCACCCTGCCTCCAGCACATCCCTCCCTCTGTCCTCCCTTTACCACCCCTCAGCTACCCCCATCTTCCCCTCTCTGGTTACCCTCCCACTCCTGCCAACTCCTCCTTCCTCTCTTTACCATAGTTCCTCCTTTAACCTTCCCACCTCTCTCACACCCCGTAGTAAAACTAGGGAACTTGTGTGTGTGTGTACTGTTAGTGAGTCTGTCCATTGTTAAGAGATTATTGCTGTCTAATGAACTTGTTCCCTGTCTCTACCCCCACTTGTTCGGTCTCAATTCCCCAACTCTACCCCCCTCTTCAGAGGACACTGCTGGGTGAAGGTATTGAGTGTGTAAAAGTGTGTTCAGTGTGTGTGTAGTTCCCATCACCTACAGGGAGGAACAAGACAAAGAATAAAATTGGCTGGACGATGAACAAGGGGAAGTCGTTAAATAGTTAGTCGCTAGAGGCTCTCTGATTGGCTGGGGAAGTCAACGTGGCGGAAGGCGATTGGTTCCTTAATGATGGTGGTGGTAGTGAGGGTGAAGATAGCAGGGGTGGTAGTTAGGGTGGTTGTTTATGGTGGGGTGGTAATTAGGGTGGTGGTGGTAGTTAGGGTGGTGGTGGTAGTTAGGGTGGTTGTTTATGGTGGGGGTGGTAGTTAGGGTGGGGGGTGGTAATTAGGGTGGTTGTTTATGGTGGGGGGTGGGTAGTTAGGTGGTGATGGTAGTTAGGGTGGTTGTTATGGTGGGGGGGTGGTAGTTAGGTGGTTGTTATGGTGGGGTGGTAGTTAGGGTGGGGGGTGGTAATTAGGTGGTTGTTATGGTGGGGTGGTAGTTAGGGTGGTTGTTATGGTGGTGGAACACGCACGCACGCACGCGCACACACACACACACACACACACACACACACACACACACACACACTATAAATAATATAGTTTCAAGATAACTTCCCTCATGTTACTTAATTATATGCAAAGTAGCATTAATATTATGGCCAGGTAAGAGGCGGACCACCTAAAGCATCTCAACCTAACCTAACCTAACCTAACCTAACCTAAGCATCTCGTTTAAGTGACTCAGGCAGGGTATAGGGGAACGTTTAAGTGACTCAGACAGGGTATAGGGGAACGTTTAAATGACACAGGCAGGGTATAGGGGAACGTTTAAGTGACTCAGGCAAGGTATAGGGGAACGTTTAAATGACACAGGCAGGGTATAGGGGAACGTTTAAGAGACTCAGGCAAGGTATAGGGGAACGTTTAAGTGACTCGGGCAGGGTATAGGGGAACGTTTAAATGACACAGGCAGGGATAGGGAACGTTTAAATGGACACAGGCAGGGTATAGGGAACGTTTAAGTGACTCTGGGGAACATCAAAAGGATTCTACACAGAACAGCAGAGAATATATCTAATCAGTCTCTTCCAGTTTAGGGAAGACCTGAATGGCTCTTCAGGTTAGAAGGAAGCGTGGGGAGTAGGGTAGGTAGGGCGGTAGGGAGGGGAGGGGTGAGAGGGAAGGGGGTAGGGGGGAGGGAAGAGGAGGGGGAGGGGTGAGGAGGGAAGGGGTAGGGGAGGGAAGTAGGGAGGGGGAGGGAAGTAGGGAAGGGGGAGGGAAGTAGGATTGACTTCCCTCCGATACTTTGTGTTGTGATGGTTGGAGGACCTTTGTGTCGTGTTGATGGCGGCGGTGGTAAACACTGAAGGACCCGCTGACTCCTATTGTCTCTTGGTCTTTTGTGTGCTGCCGTCTGTCGTCCTGGGGAAGGGGGGAGGGAGGGGGAAGAACGGAGGGGGAAGGGTGTAGGGGAAGGGGGAGAGAGGGTGAGGGAGGGTGAGGGGAGATGGGAGGAGGAGGGAGGCTATTGAGGTCTAAGGTACTTTAATCGTGAATATTTTTTGTAAGTCTTGTTTTGTTTTTCCTAGGGTGACTGTATGTATGTATGTATGTATGTATGTATGTATGTATGTATGTATGTATGTATGTATGTATGTATGTATGTATGGTGATGGGTGGTGCTGAGGTGTCGAATGATCAGTTATATTACAGATTTCATTTACACTTCAGTTCAGATGATACACTTCAGATAATTTTCGTCGACTGGGGAAATTGTGGGTAAATTGTTTCCTATTTCCATCAGTTTGTTCATCCAAGCATGTCGTTCTTGTCTTCCGTCGCCTAGGCCTACAGACAGACAGACAGACAGGCAGACAGATAGACAGACAGACAGACAGACAGACAGACAGACAGACAGACAGACAGACTCACTCGGCAAACGGGATTATGTGTAGAATATTAACGACTCTTTCGCTTTAATTACCAGCGTCACCTAACCTAACCTAACCTAACTATCAACACTGTGGCCTTTAAAAGATGGTCCATATTTCAGACTCGACATACAATTAACATCGCAGAGAATATATTTACCCTATTTTAGACCTACTGTACTGTACATATTAAATACAGTCCTTCAAAACTTTCTCGGGTCATAAAAACCTTACTTAGTGGTGTATCAGTTCACACGAGGCACCAGTTAGGGCCTCGGCATGTACACTGTATATATGGGCGTATTAATAGATGATTTCAGTACGTAATCTCTTTTAATACATGGTCACTTCACCCCGAGTTGGATAATTAATTACCCATAATCCCTAATTAATCCATACGGCCCCGACCCTGCCCTGCCCTGAC
>NW_024715871.1:0-13108 GCF_018991925.1 Homarus americanus | reverse complement strand
GAAGTTACGTATTATTATGGTAGGAATGATACTGTCCTGGCTGTGATGATTAGCCTAATATTCACTATCGATGATTACGGTATGAATCATGATATTTTGACTGTAATGCATAATATTATAACTCAATGATGATAGTGCCATTCACAAAAAAATTGAGTGTTTGTATAAAAAAAATAAAAATAAAATAATAAAACTGATAAACGTAAAAGAAATTAATATATTATTAACTGAACAATAAATAAATAAGAAAAATATTAACAGTGCATATTGAAACACAGATTTCCCCTCATAGTTAATATTGGGGAGGAAGGAAATATTTTGGGTGTCCAGGAAGCCTTAACACATTGCCGTAACGCGGGGTTTAGAAAAAATTTGCTGGCAAGTGTAAGTATGTGACCCCCAGCCAGGCTCACGCCCAACCCTGTCTTGACCAATTTAAACTTGTTTACATAAACCCCCGAGCACCAATGACCGGACCCAACCATTTATACATTAAACCTGACTCCAACCCAACCTAACCTAACCCAACCCAATCCTAAACCAACCTAACGGACACTTTATTTAGTCGTAATCAGTTGTCAAGTTGCAGTTTAACACGTTCATCTGCTGCCCCGTGAACTCCACCACCTTGTTTTCTTTGAATAGATCGTAATGCAGCACAGATATGTAATGTTCTTGTTAGTGCATGAGAAAGAGGTGCATCTGGCACCTCTGCTGTTTATGTTATTGCTGTTGGTGTATGGGGCAGTGTGTTATTGCTGTGTGTAAGGGTGTGTATGCGTTATTGCTGTGGTATGGAAGTGTGCAGTGTTATTGCTGGGTGTATTATTATGTATGTGTTATTGCTGTGGTGCACGGATATGTATGGTAAATATTGTGGTGTATGGTTGTGCATGTATTATTGCTGTGGTGTATGGTTGTGACGTGCTATTGCCATGTGTATGGATGTGTATGCAATATTGCTGTGGTATGGGTGTGTATGCATTATTGCTGTGGTGTATGGGTGTGTATGTATATTACATGGTGTATGGATGTATGTGTTATTGCTATGGTGTATGGGTGTGTATGTGTTATATGCTGAGTATGGATGTGCATGTATTATCTATGCGTATGGTTGTGTATGTGTTATTGCTGTGGTGTATGGGTGTGTATGTATTATTGCTGTGGTTGAAAATATACATTAGACAGAAATGACTTATAACATATAAAGACATGGGGTAGGTGGGTCGTAACAAAAGCTTCTATTACTGAAAGAAGAAGGAACATGAATTGACATACAAATTATAGTTTATATGGCTGGGAGGTCTCCTCTCCCTGCCTCAGTGTGGTGCTGCAGTAACTCTGTCCATATGTGGATATAAAGGACCCACGTGGCGCTGCAGTGACTCGTCCATATGTGTTGATATGAGACCTCACGGTGCTGAGTGACTCGTCCACATGTGTTGATATAGCGACCTCACGTGTGCTGCAGCTCATCCATATGTGTAGTGATATAAAGGACCTCACGGTGCTGCAGTGACCGTCCATATGTGTTGATATAAAGGACCTCACGTGGTGCCGCAGGACCGTCCATATGTGTTGATATAAAGCGACCTCACGTAGCTGCAGTGACTCGTCCATATGTGTTGATATAAGGACCCGTGGTGCTGCAGTGACTCGTCCATATGTATTGATAAAGGACCCTAGAGGTGCTGCAGACTCGCCCATACAAAAGCTGGGATATAGACCTCATGGTGCTGCGACTGTCCATATGTGTTGACATAAAGGACCTGCGGTGCCGCTGCAGGACCTGTCCATGTGCGGATATAAAGGACCTCACGGTGCTGCAGTGACCTCGTCCATAATGTAAGTGGATATAAAGGACCGTGGTGCTGCAGTGACTCGTCCATATGTGTTGATATAAAGGACCACGGTGCTGCAGTGACTCGTCCATATGTGTTGATATAAAGGACCTCACGTGGTGCTGCAGTGACTCGTCCATATGTATGATATAAAAGACCTCACGGTGCTGCAGTGACTCGTCCATATGTGTTGATATAAAGGACTCCCGTGGTGCTGCAGTGACTCGTCCATATGTGTTGATATAAAAGACCTCACGTGGTGCTGCAGTGACTGTCCATAAATGTTGATATAAAGGACTTCACGTGGTGCTGCAGGGACCATCCATATGTTGATATAAAGGACCCGTGGTGCTGCAGGGACTCGTCCATACAGGCGATATAATGGACCTCGCGGTGCTGCAGTAACTCGTCCACATGTGTTGATATAAAGGACCTCACGTGTTGCTGGTAGCTCGTCCATATGTGTGATATAAAGGACTTCACGTGGTTGCAATGCTTCCATATGTCTTGATAAAAACCTCACGTGGTGCTGCAGTGACTCGTCCATATGTGGGGATATAAGGACCTCACGTGGTGCTGCAGTGACTCGTCCATATGTGTTGATATAAAGGACCCATGTGTGGTGCTGCAGGGACTCGTCCATATGTGTTGATATAAAGGACCTCACGTGGTGCTGCAGTGACTCGTCCATATGTGTTGATATAAAAGACCTCACGTGGTGCTGCAGTGACTCGTCCATATTGTTGATATAAAAGACCTCACGTGGTGCTGCAGTGACTCGTCCATTGATATAAGACCCACGTGGTGGCTGAATCATAAAGGACCTCACGTGGTGCTGCAGTGACTCGTCCATATGTGTTGATATAAAGACTTCACGTGGTGCTGCAGGACTCGTCCATATGTGTTGATATAAAAGACCTCATTGCTGCAGTGAACTCTCATATGTGGTGATATAAAGGACTTCACGTGGTGCTGCGGGACTCGTCCATATGTGGTCATATAAGACTCATGTGGCGCTGCAGTAACTCGTCCATATGTGTTGATATAAAGGACCTCACGTGGTGCTGCAGTGATTCGTCCATATGTTGATATAACGGACCTCATGTGGCGCTGCAGTGACTCGTCCTGTGTTGATATAAAGGACCTCACATGGTGCTGCAGTGACTCGTCCATATGTGTTGATATAAAGACTTCACGTGGTGCTGCAGGGACTCGTCCATGTTGTCTCACATAGGAAGTGCTGCAGTAATCGTCCATATGTGTTGATATAAAGACCTCGCTGGTGCTGCAGTGACTCGTCCATATGTGTTAATATATAAGCGACCTCACATGGTGCTGCAGTGACTCGTCCATATGTGTTGATATAAAGGCCCTCATGGCGCTGCAGTGACTCGTCCCATATGTGTTGATATAAAGGACCTCATGTGGCGCTGCAGTAACTCGTCCATGTGTTGATATAAAGGACCTCATGTGGCGCTGCAGTGACTCGTCCATATAATGATGATAATAATAATAATAATAATAAACGGTTTATTAATAGAGTTGCAGCCGGTGGCTGAAAATATACAACTGATTTGGACATAATGATATATGCATTGAATACATTAACAGGGCTGTACAGTACATAAATCAGGATTGTTTATTATTTTGACAATAGATGGGATGGTGCTGTTCTTATATCTATCGGTGCGGGCTTTTATGGGCTGTATTTTGTTGTAGTGGCGGACTGCGCCAGTTGGGTGGGTGGCAGTGATGAAGAACTATGTGTTGATTAAAGGACCTCACGTTGCGCTGCAGTGACTCATGGAGACAGCGTGTGGTGCGGTAGTAGCATAGATTTCTCATCACATGATTTACATTTTCTTACGGTCAGGAAAATAACGGAAAATAACATTAAAACTCCAACACAGAAAGATAAATTCATTTTTCTAAAGGTAGATATTATATATTAAATTTATCTACACTATCATCCATGTAGAGTTATGTAGTGCACGAGTACCATGTGGTGCACGAGGATCATGTAGAGCACGAGCATCATGTGGTGCACGAGGATCATGTGGTGCACGAGGATCATGTAGAGCACGAGCATCATGTGGTGCACGAGGATCATGTGGTGCACGAGGACTGCGTAGAGCACGAGCATCATGTGGTGCACGAGGACCGTGGTGCACGAGATCATGTGGCGCACGGGGATCACGTGGCGCACGAGGATCACGTGGTGCACGAGGATTCCCGTGGTACGAGGATCAAGCATGCACCAGGATCACGTTGCGCACGAGGATCGCGTGCCAAGGAGACTGCGTAGTGCACGAGGATCATGTAGGCACGAGGATCATGTAGTGCACGAGGATCACGTGGTTCACGAGGACTGCGTAGTGCACGAGGACTGCGTAGTGCACGAGTATCATGTAGTGCACGAGTATCATGTAGTGCACGAGTCTCATGTAGTGCGAGTATCATGTAGTGCACGAGTATCGCGTAGTATCATGTAGTACGAGTATCATGTAGTGCACGAGTCTCATGTAGTGCACGAGATCATGTAGTGCACGAAGATCACGTAGTGCACGAGTATCATGTAGTGCACGAAGATCATGTAGTGCACGAGTATCACGTTGTGCACGAGGATCACGTGGTGCACGAGGATCACGTGGTACGAGGATCGCGGCACGAGGATCATGTGGCGCACGGGGATCATGTGTAGTGCACGAAGATCATGTAGTGCACGAGTATCATGTAGTGCAATCATGAATCTCATGTAGTGCACGAGTATCATGTAGTGCACGAAGATCATGGAAACGATATCACGTTGTGCACGAGGATCACGTGGTGCACGAGGATCACGTGGTGCACGAGGATCGCGGTGCACGATCATGTGGCGCACGGGATCACGTGGCGCACGAGGATCACGTGGTGCACGAGGATCACGGCACCAGGATCACTTTGCGCACGAGGATCACGTGCGCACGAGTATCATGTAGTGCACGAGTATCATAGTGCACGAGTCGCATGTAGTGCACGAGTCTCATGTAGTGCACGAGGATCATGTAGTGCACGAGGACCGGGCAGTACGAGGATCATGAAAAGCACTGGCATCATGGCATCATGTAGTGCACGAGTCCTCATGTAGTACGAGTATCGCGTAGTGCACGGAGATCGTAGTGCACGAGGATCACGTAGTGCACGAGTATCATGTATTGCACGAGTCTCATGTAGTGCACGAGTATCGTGGTGCACGAGCATCGTGTAGCACGAGTCTCAGTGTAGTGCACGAGTCTCATGTAGGGCACGAGGATCATGAAGTGCACGAGTATCATGAGTGCACGAGTATCATGTGGTGCACGAGTACTGTAGTACGAGTCTCATGTAGTAGAGTCTCAGCAAAGCACGAGTCTCATGTAGTGCACGAGATCCATGTAGTGCACGAGTCTCATGTAGTGCACGAGATCATGTAGTGCACAGAGTATCATGTAGTGCACGAGTATCATGTAGTCACGAGTCTCATGTAGTACGAGTATCATGTAGTGCACGAGATCATGTAGTGCACAGTATCATGTAGTACGAGTATCATGTAGTGCACGAAGATCATGTAGTGCACGAGTATCATGTTGTGTACGAGGATCACTGGTGCAACGGTGATCACGTGGTGCACGAGGATCATGGTGGCGCACGAGTCTCATGTAGTGCACGAGCACGTGGCACAGTATCATGTAGTGCACGAGTATCAAGAAGTACGAGTACCATGAAGTGCACGAGTATCACGAAGTGCACGAGTATCATTATGCACGAGTATCATGTAGTGCACGAGCATCGGCTGCGCACGAGGATCATGGGTGCACGAGGATCATGTGGTGCACGAGTATCATGTAGTGCACGAGTCTCATGTAGTGCACGAGTATCATTTAGTGCACGAGAATCATGTAGTGCACGAGTATCATGAGGGCACGAGTATCATGTAGTGCACGAGGATCATGTGTGCACGAGTCCCCATGTAGTGCACGAGTCTCATGTAGTGGAGTATCATGTAGTACGAGTATCATGTAGTGCATGAGTATCATGTAGTGCACGAGTATCATGTAGTGCACGAGTCCATGTAGTGCACGAGTATCATGTAGTGCACGAGGACCACGTAGTGCACGAGGACTGCGTAGTGCACGAGTATCATGTATTGCACGAGTCTCATGTAGTGCACGAGTATCATGTAGTGCACGAGTATCATGTAGTGCACGAGTCTCATGTAGTGCACGGATCTCATGTAGGGCACGAGGATCGCGAAGTGCACGAGTATCATGTAGTGCACGAGTATCATGTAGTACGAGTATCATGTAGTGCACGAGTCTCATGTAGTGCACGAGGTCACGTGTGTGCACGAGTCTCATGTAGTGCACGAGGATCACGTAGTGCACGAGTCTCTCGTAGTGCACGAGGACTGTAGTGCACGAGTATCATGGTGCACGAGTATCGTAGTACGAGTCTCATGTAGTGCATGAGTATCATGTAGTGCACGAGTATCATGTAGTGCACAGTATCATGTAGTGCACGAGTATCATGTAGCACGAAGACTGTGGTGCACGAGTATCATGTTGTGCACGAGATCACGCACGAGGATCATGGCACGAGGATCATGGTGGCGCACGAGTCTCATGTAGTGCACGAGTATCATGTAGTGCACAGTATCATGTAGCACGAGTATCATGAAGTGCACGAGTATCATGAAGTGCACGAGTATCATGAAGTGCACGAGTATCATTGTGCACGAGTATCATGTAGTGCACGAGTATCATTTGCACGAGGATCATGTGGTGCGAGTATCGTGTAGTACGAGGATCATTTGTGAACGAGTATCATGTAGTGCACGAGTATCATGTAGTGCACGAGTATCATGTAGTGCACGAGTATCATGAAGTGCACGAGCATCATGTAGCACGAGTATCATGTAGTGCACGAGCATCGTAATGCACGAGTATCATGTAGTGCACGAGTATCATGTAGTGCACGAGTATCATGAAGTGCACGAGTATCATGTAGTGCACGAGTATCAGAAGTGCACGAGTATCATGTAGTGCACGAGTATCATGTGCACGAGTATCGTGCACGAGTATCATGAAGTGCACGAGTATCATGAAGTGCACGAGTATCGCGTAGTGCACGAGTATCATGTAATGCACGAGTATCATGTAGTGCACGAGTATCATGTAGTGCACGAGTATCATGAAGTACGAGTATCATGTAGTGCACGAGTATCATGTAATGCACGAGTATCATGTAGTGCACGAGTATCATGTAGTGCACGAGTATCATGAAGTGCACGAGTATCATGTAGTGCACGAGTATCTTGTAATGCACGCGTATCATGTAGTGCACGAGTATCGTGTAGTGCACGAGTACTCGAAGTGCACGAGCATCATGTAGTGCACGAGTATCATGTGGTGCACGGTATCATGTGGTGCACGAGGATGATGTAGTGCACGAGTATCATTTGTGCACGAGTATCATGTAGTGCACGAGTATCATGTAGTGCACGAGTATCATGTAGTGCACAAGGATCAGTGGTGCACGAGTATCATGTGGTGCACGAGGATGATGTAGTGCACGAGTATCATTTGGTGCACGAGTATCATGTAGTGCACGAGTATCGCGTAGTGCACGAGGATCATGTGGTGCACGAGTATCATGTGGTGCACGAGGATCACGTGGTGCACGAGGATCATGTGGTGCACGAGGACCATGTGGTGCACGAGTATCATGTGGTGCACGAGATCACGTGGTGCACCAGGATCATTTGCACGAGAATGTTGCATTTGATGATTAAAACCCCTTATCGCTAACCTAACCTAACCCCACCAAGGTAGATTTTAGATAGGATTAGGTTAGGTTTTAGGGTGTTCAATCAGGTGAAATAAATCGGGGTGTCTAATCTTCAGTTTATGGGAAATAAGTATTAATTTATTCTTTACACTCTTGTCGTGAAGGTCATTTTGTGTAAGATTATAGATGTTGTTGTCAAGTCTCCTCGCTGCTCTTGTACGCTGCTGAAAAAAGATTGAAAGATCATTCCATCCACACTCCAGTTTTTCCTCCCTTGGAATTGCTTCTCTGAGCGACCTTTTAAGTCAAGGCGTATCCAGTTACACCGTGTTCAAGGTGAAGATCTTTTGCATGTCTTTGAGAACCTACACTGATGATGGTCTGAGTCTTTTTTTTTTTTCTTATACGTTTATTAGGGATGCGGAGGCCGGGTGGATACAACACTCGCCTTCTGTGCTAGGGTTCGTCGGTGTGTGTCCCATGAAAACCCCTCTCTCCATCCGTCTGTGAACGGTTACCTAACTTTACAAACGGGAAAGTGAAGGCTATTGAGTGTAATGCCTGTCACACTGTTTGCTAGAGTACCGGGGAAAAGTTTAGCTTACGTACTGTTTCTGTATAGGGTAAACTGTTTTCGGTCTTTATTTGATTAGTGGCTATCGGACATATATGTTTTGGAACTCACTATAAAGTTCAAAGGTCAGTATTGAAGAGGAAGTAAATAATGTATGGCTGTCTGTTTTTTAGTGTATGTCTTATTTCATTAAACATAGATGGCGTTAAGTCCTTACTCAACACTCTAATGACACAAACACTTTAATCCCCGACTACACGAATCCCACGCCATTACTTGGATTATTCGAACCATTAGACATTAGCGTTGCAACGAACTACAAGGTTGGGTGCTCGTCCCTAAACGTTAACCCAACCTAACCTGTAAACGAGACTGAAGAGTACTTCCGTTCTCTTTAAGGGAGAGGGATTCAACACTGTATTTTGTAATGTTTTTTGTATGTTTATATAATAAATATAATCTTAATGTCGTGGCTGTTTTTCGCTCTCGGGTTTACTGTTTCTCATTTCCCTTACTGTCCTGACTTCGTTTACTCGTCGACGTTGTGTGTTCAGGTAAACGTCTCTGTGTGATTCGCCAATTTCATTTCCGCAACTTATCTGGGAGGAATCGTAAATGGAGACTAGACTCGTTATATAATTTTTTTTGAGGAATAGTACATTTTAATACAATTAGATTAAGATTCAAGAACATTGAATTTGTCCCCCCTACTCCACGCTTTAGGTAGCTTAGTCTGATAGCGAATTACAACGCGGAAAGGTTGAGAACATTTTTGAGTTACATTTCGAACGTTAAAGTTTAGGTCCGGCCAAGGTCAGTTATGGTAAATTTGGGTAGGAAGACTTTCGGAGTAAGAAGTTGTTTATACTCCAGTGTACCGATCAGACCTGCACAACACAAAAATTTCATTAGATTTACCTGACCTACTTTAATTTATTCTTAAGCGGCGACAGAATATTAAATACTTCAGTGTCAATCAAGTCTCCTCGCATTCAGTTTGTCGGCTTTTTTTATCCTCACGATTTATCCAATGTATATATATATATATATATATATATATATATATATATATATATATATATATATATATATATATATATATATATGTATGTATGTATGTATGTATGTGTATGTATGTATGTATGTATGTATGTATGTATGTATGTATGTATGTATGTATGTATGTATGTATGTATGTATGTATGTATGTATGTATAATTAAGTTTGTTCTTCCTTTACATAAGTAAAACCAAAGTTTTTCTCAAATTCGAGAAGTATATACCAAAAGTTTGTTCTCAAATAAAAAAGTATATGCCAAAGTTTGTGGTGTTGGTTTTTGTTTCTTTGACCCAGTTTAACTTGAGGCCTAAGTATAATTTCACCTGTTCTTCACACCTGAGATTACTAACCGTGCGTAACCAAGTCCAAGAAGTAGTGGTCATCGCCACACGACTGGGGATCTTGATATACAAAAAAAAAATCTCAGAATCACAGACCCACAGCTAAAAATCGATTCCCAGGCGAATTATTATCATACACTTCATAATTCCTATTACTGTATATGTTCTATAATTGACAGTCAGATTATTATTTTTTTATAATCAATGTTTTAAGTGCTATGATTAGCGAAATAATGCCTGGCTCCGCTCTCACAAGTGTCCTGGATAAAAATGAATTAGTACTTCATGCTATGTAATCCCTTTGTAGGAACACATTCACTGTAGCCTGTAATAAGCCACTCTAGCCCTCACCGACATGCAATTTCAAGCTTTATATTTTTCGCTTGAGTGACGTGTTGCCGTGACTCACGCCACCAAGCGTTCACGACTTGGTACACGAGTTCTACTTACAGAGACGCTAAGTGTGAATTTAAAAGTGTGGAAATGGTACTTGTCATTTGTCCAATTGTTGTGGGATTTAACGTTAGTATAATGTCGTGGGTAGTCTCTCTCTCTCTCTCTCTCTCTCATAATGTGAATTTTCAATATCCAGTGGCTTGGTATTATACATTATATTGTGCTTATAGTCATCCCATATATTGCAGGGTCTCAATTGTTTGTCACTCTTGATCTTTTTTCATGTTTGTATTTCTTTATTATTATCATCATCATCATCATCATCATCATCATCATCATCCATTATTATTATTATTATTATTATTATTATTATTATTATTATTATTATTATTATTATTATTATTATTATTATTATTATTATTATTATTATTGTTGTTGTTGTTGTTGTTGTTGTTGTTGTTGTTACTTTTCGCCCCCAGGCCCCGAAGTGGATGAGTGACCTGTGCCGGGTGGGCTAATCCTCTAAAACAGAAAAAAGAAAAAAAAAGTTCAGTCGCTGACAAAGGTTGCTCCCCGTGGTGAAACTCAGTCACTGGAATGAGTCTTCGAACTGACTTGCTCTGACTGTTGCATCTCGTTTGGGGTCGATGCTGCTTCATTTTCGGCGGGAGTGAACTTTTGACCCCGACTGTACATGATTATATTACACCAATAGTGAATAACTCCACCAGTAGTGAATAACTCCACCAGTAATGAATAACCTCACCCAGTAGTGAATAACTCCCACCAGCAGTGAATAACTCCACCAGCAGTGAATAACTCCCACCAGTAGTGAAAACTCCCACCAGTAATGAATAACTCACCCAGTAGTGAATAACCCCACCAGTAGTGAATAACCTCACCCAGTAGTGAATAACTCCTACCAGAAGTGAAAACTCCCACCAGTAATGAATAACTCCCACCCAGTAGTGAATAACTCCCACCCAGTAGTGAATAACTCCCACCAGTAGTGAAAACTCCCACCAGTAATGAATAACTCCACCCAGTAGTGAATAACTCCCACCAGTAGTGAATAACTCCCACCAGTAGTGAAAACTCCCACAGTAATGAATAACCCCACCCAGTAGTGAATAACTCCCACCAGTAGTGAATAACTCCCACCAGTCGAAAACTCCCACCAGTAGAGTAACTCCACCAATAGTGAATAACTCCACCAGTAGTGAATAACTCCCACCAGTAGTGAGTAACTCTCACCAATAGTGAGTAACCTCTACCAATAGTGAATAACTCCCACCAGTAGTGAATAACCCCACCAATAGTGAATAACTCCCATCCAGTAGTGAATAACTGCCACCAGTAGTAAATAACTGCCCAGTAGTGAATAACTCCCACCAGTAGTGAATAACCCCACCAGTAGTGAAAACTCCCACCAGTAGTGAGTAACTCCCACCAATAGTGAATAACTCCCACCAGTAGTGAATAACTCCCACCAGTAGTGAATAACTCCCACCAGTAGTAATAATTGCCACCAGTTGTGAATAACTCCCACCAGTTGTGAATAACTCCACCTATAATGAATAACTCCCACCCAGTAGTGAATAACTCCCACCAGTAGTGAATAACTCCCCCAGTAGTGAATAACTCCCACCAGTAGTGAATAACTCCCACCCAGTAGTGAATAACTCCCACCCAGTACCAGCAAACAAGTATCTCACGTAAAATAGAGCGAATCCCAAATTTCGTCAAGGGAAAATTATAATATAGTTTATGAATATGTATTTGTCATCTTTTATTGAGATGAAGCTAGGGCGAGATTTAAGAAACCTTCGTCTGTTGATTTCCTCTTCGTTACTGGATATAAGAATACGTATCTCTGTAATAAATTATTAAGTTATAATTTGGACGTCGTTAGTCAGCTAGTTAATGTGTGTTCCTGAATCATAAATTACGTCTTTAGTCAGCTAGCTAATGTGTGTGTGTGTTCCTGAATAATATATTTCGTCTTTAGTCATTAATGTGTTCCTGAATCATAAATTACGTCTTTAGTCAGCTAGCTAATGTGTGTGTGTGTTCCTGAATAATATATTTCGTCTTTAGTCAGCTTGTTAATGTGTGTTCCTGAATCATAAATTACGTCTTTAGTCAGCTAGTTAGTGTGTGTGTGTGTTCCTGAATCATATATTACGTCTTTAGTCAGCTAGTTAATGTGTGTTCCTGAATTATATTACGTGGTAAAAATTTGTATATATTTTGAGAAGACCGACGAAGGTTTTGAATTATATGAAAATTATTTCCATGTTTTTTTATATTTTGACTCTGCGAGAAATCTCAAATATATTCATCAGTTCTTCCTTGGTGGAGTGTAAGCGCTGGCCTGATTTGTGTGTTGGTGGCTTCTCTATATACGAGTATATATAGAGGAGAGGGAGTTATGGTTGTTCTTTCCTTCCTTCCTTCCTTCCTTCCTTCCTTCCTCTTCCTTCCTTTCTTTCTTTCTTTCTTTCTTTCTTTCTTTCTTTTCCTTGCTTCCTTTCCTACCTTCCTTCTTCCTGCATACAGTTACCAAATGACCGTCACTTTTATTCTGGGACAATTATCATGAATCGTGTCAGTCTTGGCCTCGCGATTCTCAAACTCCCAATAACTATTTTAATCAAGCCGGATCACCTGAAGATTAGACCCCCAGTACGTTTCGCCTGATAATTAACCACCCTAACGCTACCTGGGGGTGGGGGGGTTAGGGTGTACAGTATTAAGTTAAATTAGTTTAGGTTACGTTCGGTTAAATTAGGTACGGTTAGGTTAGATTTGGTACGGTTAAGTTAGAGTAGGTTTGACTTGGTTAATTTAATTTGAGATTAGGTGAGATTAGGTTAATATTAGCTAAGGTTAGATTAGACTAAATTGGGTTAATTTATCGTTAGATTAGGTTACGTAAGGCTAGTATTAGGTTACATAAGGTTAGTATTAGGTTACGTAAGGTTAGTATTAGGTTACGTAAGGTTAGTATTAGGTTACGTAAGGTTAGTATTAGGTTACGTAAGGTTAGTATTAGGTTATTGAGCAATACGTAACTGAACGAAGCACATCAG
>NW_024715870.1:0-13005 GCF_018991925.1 Homarus americanus | reverse complement strand
TCGATCAGGGACTTTGTTATACTCGATCAGGAGACTTTGTTTTGCTCGATCAGGGACTTTGTTGTTCTCGAAATGGGGACTTTGTTATAATCGTTCAGGCGACTTTGTTATACTCGATCAGGGGACTTTGTTATACTCGATCAGGGGACTTTGTTATATTCGATGAGGGGACTTTGATATTCTCGATCATGGTACTTTGTTATACTCGATCAGGGGCCTTTGTTATACTCGATCAGTGGACTTTGTTATACTCGACAAGGGGACTTTGTTATACTCGATCATGGGCCTTTGTTATACTCGATCAGGGGCCTTTGTTATACTCGATCAGGGGACTTTGTTATACTCGACCAGGGGTCTTTGTTATACTCGATGAGGGGCCTATGTTATACTGGATGAGGGGGCTTTGTTATACTCGATCAGGGGACTTTCTTATTCTCGATGAGGGGGACTTTGTTATACTCGATCAGTGGGCTTTGCTATACTCGATTAGGGAACTTTGGTATACTCGATCAGGGGCCTTTGTTATACTCGTTCAGGCGCCTTTGTTATATTCGATCAGGAGCCTTTGTTATTCTCGACCAGGGGACTTTGTTATACTCGATGAGGGGCCTTTGTTAAACTCGATCAGGGGCCATTGTTATACTCGATCAGCGGACTTTGTTATACTCGATCAGGGGACTTTGTTATACTCGATCAGGGGGCTTTGTTTTACTCTATCAGGAAACTTTGTTATACTCGATCAGGGGCCTTTGTTATAATCGTTCAGGGGACTTTGTTATACTCGATCAATGGACTTTGTTATACTCGATCAGGGGACTTTGTTATACTCGATCAGGGGGCTTTGTTTTACTCGATTAGGATACTTTGTTATACTCGATCAGTGGCCTTTGTTATACCCGATTAGGGGACTTTTTATACTCGATCAGGGGACTTTGTTATACTCTATGAGGGGGCTTTGTTATACTCCATCAGGGAACTCTGTTATACTCGGTGAGGGGACTTTGTTATACTCGATCAGGGGACTTTGTTATGCTCGTTCAGGGGACTTTGTTAAACTTGATTAAGGGGTACTCGATCAAGGGCTTTGTTGTTCAGGGGACTTTTGTATGCGATTAAGGAGTTTTGTGTCTCTCGATCAGGGGGGCTTTGTTATACTCGATCAGAGACCTTTATTTATCCTCATTCGACACTTTTTGTTATATATTCGATAAGGCCTTTGTTATATACTCCCGACCAGGGGACTTTGTTATACTCGATGAGGGGCCTTTGTTAAACTCGATCAGGGGCCTTTGTTATACTCGATCAGGGACTTTGTTATATACTCGATCAGGGGCCTTTGTTTAATTCGATGGGGACTCTGTTGTACTCGATCAAGGGAGCTTTTTGTTACCTCGATCCAGGGAACTTTGTTATGCTGATCCAGGGGACTTTCTTATACTTGTTCGGGGGACTTTATTTATACTTGATGTGAGGACTTTTGTTCGATGAGGGCTTTATTTACTTTTTGAATCAGGGGCTTTGTTATGCTTGATCAGGGCCTTTGTTATAATCGTTCAAAAGGGATTTTGTTATACTCAATCGATTTTGTTATACTCATAAGGGGAGTTTGTTACACCATACTTCCGAGCAGGGGACTTTGTTATACTCGATCAGGGGCCTTTGTTAAACTCGATCAGGGCGGCCTTTGTTATATAGTCAAGACACTTTGGTATATATATCGAGGGGAACTGTTTATACTCGATCAGGGACTTTGTTATACTCGAACAGAGTTTGTTATATACTCGACCAGGGGACTTTGTTATATACTCGATCAGGGGCCTTTATTGCTTATCGTTGGGAACTTTGTTATACTCGATCAGGGACTTTATGTCTCCTCCGTTTAGCGGACTTTGTTATATACTCGATCAGGGGCCTTTATTTGTACCCGATCGAGACACTGCTATACTCGATCAAGGAGTACTTTGTTATACTCGGTGAGGGACTTTGTTATACTCTGATCAGGGACTTTGTTAACTTCTTGTTCAGGGGACTTTGTTATACTTGATCTGGGGACTTTGTTATATATTGAGGGGCTTTGTTATACTCTTTCGATCAAGGACTGTTCGATGAGGGGCTTTGTTATTCTCGATCATGGGACTTTGTTGCTTGCTCTCGATGAGGGCCATTGTTATACTCGATTAGGGGGCTTTGTTATACTCGATCAGGAGACTTTGTTATTCTCGATCATGGGTACTTTGTTATACCCGATCAGGGACTTTGCAGTACTCGATCAGGAACTTTGTTATACTCGATCAGGGGCCTTTGTTTTTAACAATTCAGGCACCTTTGTTATATTCGATCAGGGCCTTTGTTATACTCGACCAGGGACTTTGTTATACTCGATAGAGGGCCTTTGTTAAGCTCGATTAGGTGCGCTGTTTTGCTCTCGATCAGAAGGACTTTGATATACCGATCCAGGGGACTTTGTTATATACTCTCGATCAGGGGTTTTTGTTTTCGATCAGGTAACTGGTATACTCGATGGGGGCCTTTATTTACCTAATCGATTCAGGACTTTATTTATACTCGATGAGGGACTTTGTTATACTCGATCCTGGTTTCTTCTCGATGAGGGACTTTGTTATATTCGATGAGGACTTTATTATTCTCTGATCATGGGACTTTGTTATACTCGATGAGGGCCTTTGTTATACTCGATGAAGTTTCACCTCGATTGATTTTTGTTATACTCGATCAGGGGACTTTATTATACTCGTTCAGCGGACTTTACTCCTCGATCGAGGGGAGTTTATTTATATACTCGACCAGGGGACTTTGCCTGCGCCGCCAATGGGGGCGCACATTTAATCCAGCCGAGGGATCTTTGTTTATATAGATCAAGTTTTGTTATACTCGATCAAGGGCGCTGTTATAATCGTTCGGGATGACAACATATAATTAAGAGGTTTGTTATACTCGATCAGGGCGCTGTTATACTCGATCAAGGGACTTTGTTATACTCGATCAGGAGACTTTGTTATACTTCGACCAGGGGTTTGTTATACTCGACCAGGGGACTTTATTATACTTTCGATCAGGGGCCTTTGTTATACTCGATCAGGGACTTTACATTGCTCTCGATCAGGGTTTGTTATACTCGATCAGGGCTTTTGTTTTACTCGATTAGGGAACTTTGTTTTTCTCGAATAGGGGACTTTGTTATATAAATTCCATGGACTTTGCTCTTGATCAGGAGCACCATTTTGATCAGGAGACTTTTGCTATACTCTATCAGGAACTTTATTTATACTCGGTGAGCACTTTGTTATACTCGATCAGGGGATTTGTTATACTTGTTTAGGGGACTTTATTTATACTTGATGTGGGGACTTTGTTATACTCGATGAGGGGCTTTGTTATACCACGATCAGGGGGCTGTTGTTCCTTGATCAGGGCCTTTGTTACGCATAATCGTTCAAGGGACTTTATCCTCAATCAGGGGATTTTGTAGTACTCCTCGACAAGGAGAGTTTGTTATACTCGAACAGGGACTTTGTTATACTTTCGATCAAGGGCCTTTATTGGCACCGATCAGATTCTTTATTTATACTCGATCAGGGGACTTTGTTAAACTCGATGAGGCTTTTGTTATACTCGATCAGGGCTTTGTTTTAATCGTTTGAGGGGACTTTTTGTTATACTCGATCAGGGACTTTGTTATACTCGATCAGAAGCCTTTGTTATACTCGTCGAAGGACTTTCGTTATGCGATCAGGAGACTTTGTTATATACTCGATAGAGGGACTTTGTTATACTCGATCAGGACTTTGTTATCCTCGATCAGGGGACTCTGTTATACTCGATGAGGCTTTATTCTCCTCAATCCCAGGACTTTGTTATACTCATTGAGGGCACTGTTATACTCGGTGAAGAGCTTTGTTATACTCGATCAGGGGACTTTGTTGAACTACCGATCAGGGGTCAAGAGACTTTATCCTCTGATCAAAGAACTTTGTTATACTCGATCAAAAGGGCCTTTTATTATATCATTCAAGGCACTTTTTTTATTTATATTCGATAAGGGGCCTTTGTTATACTCGACCAGGACTTTCTTCTCGATGAGGCGCTTTGTTAAACTCGATCAGGGGCCTTTGTTATACTTTCGTCGAGGACTTTTACTTACTCGATCAGGGGTCCTTTTGTTATACTCTGATCAAGAAGTTTGTTTACTCGATCAGAGTAACTTTGTTATATTCAATGAGGCCTTTAAATACCGTCGTTCAGGGACTTTGTTATACTCGATCAGGAACATGCCCGATCAGCGAGACTTTCTATCAAAGAACTGCGTATGCTGGGTGAGGCGCTTTGTTATACTCGATCAGGGGACTTTATTTATATAACTTGTTCAGGGACTTTGTTACTTGATGTGGGGACTTTGTTATACTCGATGAGGGCTTTGTTATACGATCAGAACTTTGTTATACTTGATCAGGGCCTTTGTTATAATCGTTCAAGGGACTTTGTTATACTCAATCAAAGTTTTGTTATACTCGACAAGGGAGTGTGTTATATTCGAGCAGGGGACTTTGTTGCTATAAGTCAAGAGCCTTTATTAAACTCGATCCAAGATTCTTCTTTTATACTGATCAGGGGACTTTGTTAAACTCGATGAGAACTTTGCTACTTATACTCGATCAGGGGCTTTTTGTTATAATCGTTCAGGGACATTGCTTCTTTCGATCAAGGGGACTTTGTTATACTCGATCAGAAAGTAACATTGCTGCCTGATTAGGGACTTTGTTATACCCGATCAGGAGACTTTGTTGCGCCATAAGTCAGGGAACTTTTGTTATCACTCAATCTGGTTTTAATATCGATCAGGACTCTGTTATACTCGATAGAGGCTTTGTTATACTCGATCAGAGGACTTTTTGTTATACTCGATGAAGGAGCACTTTGTTATACTCGATAAGAACTTTGTTATACTCGATCAAAGTTTTGTTCTTCTCGATCAGGGGTTTTGTTATACCCGATTAGGGAACGCCATATCCTCGATCAGGGAACTTTGTTATACTCGATCCGAGACGCTGTTATCTCATTAGGCACCTTTGTTATATTGGCCAGGGGAGCCTTTGCCTTCCTCGACCAGGGGTTTGACTTATACTCGACCAGGGGACTTTGTTATACTCGATCAGGGGCCTTTGTTAAACTCGATATGGGGACTTTGTTATACTCGATCAGCGGACTTTGTTATACTTCATCAGGGGACTTTGTTATACTCGATCAGCGGACTTTGTTATACTCGATCACGGGACGTTGTTATACTCGATCAGGGGCCTTTGTTATCCTCGAACAGGGGCCTTTGTTAAACTCGATATGGGGACTTTGTTATACTCGATCAAGGGACCTTTGTTATATACTCGATCAGGGGACTTTTGTTATACTCGTTGAGGGACTTTGTTGCCTTGATCAGGGAACTTTGTTATACTCGATGAGGGCCTTTGTTATACTCGATCAGCGGACTTTGTTATACTCGATCCAGGGGACGTTGTTATACTCGACAGGGCCTTTTGTTAAGCTCGATATAAGAGACTTTGTTGTACTTTCGATCAGGGGCTTTGTTATGCCTCGATCAGGGACCTTTGTTATACTCGATCAGGGGACTTTGTTGTTATATACTCGTTGAGGGGACTTTGTTATACTTGATCAGGGAACTTTGTTATACTCGATGAGGGGCCTTTGTTATACTCGACCAGGGGACTTTGTTATAATCGTTCAGGGGACTTTGTTATACTCGATAATGGGACTTTGTTATACTCGACCAGGGGAGTTTGTTATACTCGACCAGAGGACTTTGTTATACTCGATCAGGGGCCTTTGTTAAACTCGATCAGGGGACTTTGTTGTGCTCAATCAGGGGACTTTGTTATACTCGATGAGGGGCCTTTGTTATACTCGGCCAGGGGATTTTGTTATAATCGTTCAGGGGACTTTGTTATACTCGATTAGGGGACTTTGTTATACTCGATCAGGGGACTTTGTTATACTCGACCAGGGGACTTTGTTATATTCGTTCAAGAGACTTTGTTATACTCGATCAGGGGACTTTGTTATACTCGATCAGGGGACTTTGTTATACTCGACCAGGGGAGCTTGATATACTCGACGAGGGGACTTTGTTATACTCGATCAGGGGCCTTTGTTTAACTCCATTAGGGGCCTTTGTTATAATCGATGAGGGGCCTTCGTTATACTCGATCAGGGGACTTTGTTATACTCGCTCAGCGGACTTTGTTATTCTCGATCATAGGACTTTGTTATACTCGTTCAGGGGACTTTGTAATACTTTATCAGGGGACTTTGTTATACTCGATGAGGGGCCTTTGTTAAACTCGATGAGGGGCCTTTTTTATACTCGACCAGGGGACTTTGTTATACTCGATCAGGGGCCTTTGTTAAACTCGATCAGTGGCCTTTGTTATAATCGGTCAAGGGACTTTGTTATACTCGATCAGGGGACTTTGTTATGCTCGATCAGGGGACTTTGTTATACTCAACCAGGAGAGTTTGTTATACTCGATCAGGGGACTTTGTTATACTCGATCAGGGGCCTTTGTTAAACTCAATTAGTGGCCTTTGTTATACTCGATTAGGGGACTTTGTTATACTCGATCAGGGGACTTTGTTATACTCGATCAGAGGCCTTTCTTATACTTGATAAGGGAACTTTGTTATACTCGATCAGGAGACTTTGTTATTCTCGATCAGGGGACTTTGTTATACTCGATGAGGGTGCTTTGTTATACTCGATCAGGGGACTTTGTTATACTCGATGAGGGGACTTTATTATACTCGATTAGGGTGCCCTTTTTATACTCGATCAGGGGACTTTGTTATACTCGAATAGGGGACTTTGTTATATTCGTTTAGGCGACTTTGTTATACTCGATCAGGGGACTTTGTTATACTCGATCAGGGGAATTTGTTATACTCGATCAGGGGAATTTGTTATACTCGATCAGGGGACTTTGTTATATTCGATGAGGGGACTTTGTTATTCTCGATCATGGGACTTTGTTATACTCGATGAGGGGCCTTTGTTATACTCGATCAGGGGAATTTGTTATACTCGACCAGGGGACTTTGTTATACTCGATCAGGGGCCTTTGTTAAACTCGATATGGGGACTTTGTTATACTCGATCACCGGACTTTGTTATACTTTATCAGGGCCTTTATTATACTCGATGAGGGGCCTTTGTTAAACTCGACCAGGGGGCTTTGTTATACTCGATCATTGGCCTTTGTTAAACTCGATCAGGGGCCTTTGTTATACTCGATCAGGGGACTTTGTTATACTCGATCAGGGGACTTTGTTATACCCTATCAGCGGACTTTGTTATACTCGATCAGGGGACGTTGTTATACTCGATCAGAGGCCTTTGTTATACTCGATCAGGGGCCTTTGTTAAACTTGATATGGGGACTTTGTTGTACTCGATCAGGGGGCTTTGTTATACTCGATCAGGGACCTTTGTTATACTCGATCAGGGGACTTTGTTATACCCGTTGAGGGGACTTTGTTATACTCGACCAGGGGAGTTTGTTATACTCGACCAGGGGACTTTGCTATACTCGATGAGGGTCCTTTGTTAAACTCGATGAGGGGCCTTTGTTATACTCGACAAGGGGACTTTGTTATACTCAATGAGGGGCCTTTCTTAAACTCGATGATGGGCCTTTGTTATACTCGATCAGGGGACTTTGTTATACTCTATCAGGGGAATTTGCTATACTCGATCAGGGGGCTTTGTTATAGTCGATTAGGGAACTTTGTTTTGCTCGATCAGGTGACTTTGTTATACTCGATCAGCGGACTTTGTTATACTGGATGAGGGGCCTTTGTTATACTTGATCAGGGGACTTTGTTATGCTCGATGAGGGGGCTTTGTTATACACGATCAGGGGGCTTTGTTATACTTGATCAGGGGCCTTTGTTTTAATCGTTCAAGGGACTTTTTTATACTCGATCAGGGGACTTTGTTATACTCGATGAGGGGGCTTTGTTAAACTCGATGAGGGGGCTTTGTTAAACTCGATGAGGGGCCTTTGTTATACTTTCGATCAGGGGACATTGTTATACTCTTATGTGGGGGCTTTGTTATACTCGATCAGGGAACTTTGTTATACTCGGTGAGGACTTTGTTATACTCGATCAGGGACTTTGTTATACTCGTTTAGGGGACTTTGTTATACTTGATCAGGGGACTTTGTTATGCTCGATGAGGGGCTTTGTTATACACGATCAGGGGCTTTGTTATACTTGATCAGGGGCCTTTGTTTTAATAGTTCAAGGGATATACTCGATCAGGGGACTTGTTATACTCGATGAGGGGGCTTTGTTAAACTCGATGAGGGGCCTTTGTTATACTCGACCAGTGGACTTTGTTATTCTCGATCAGGGCCTTTGTTAAACTCGGATCAGGGCCTTTGTTATACTCTGGATCAGGATTTTTGGTTATTTCTCGATCAGGGGACTTTGTTATACTTCTTTCAGGGACTTTGTTATACTTGATCAGAGGACTTTTGTTATAAACGTTCAGGGACTTGTTATACTCGATCAGGGAACATTGTTATAAACGTTCAGGACTTTTGTTATACTCAACCAGGGACTTTGTTTATAATCGTTCAGGGACTTTATTTATACTCGACCGAAATTTATTGCCGCCGACCGGGGTTGTTTACACTCGACCAGGGGACTTTGTTATACTCAATCAGGGGCCTTTGTTAAACTCGATCAGGGGACTTTGTTGTACTCAATCAGGGGACTTTGTTATATTCGATGAGGGGCCTTTGTTATACTCGGCCAGGGGATTTTGTTATAATCGTTCAGGGGACTTTGTTATAATTGAAAAGGGAACTTTGTTAAACTCGATGAGGGGCCTTTGTTATACTCGACCAGGGGACTTTGTTATATTCGTTCAGGGGACTTTGTTATACTCGATCAGGGGACTTTGTTATACTCGATCAAGGGACTTTGTTATACTCGACCAGGGGAGCTTGGTATACTCGACCAGGGGACTTTGTTATACTCGATCTGGGGCCTTTGTTAAACTCCATTAGGGGCCTTTGTTATACTCGATGAGGGGCCTTTGTTATACTCGATCAGGGGACTTTGTTATACTCGCTCAGCGGACTTTGTTATTCTCGATAATAGGACTGTGTTACACTCGTTCAGGGGACTTTGTAATACTTTATCAGGGGACTGTGTTATACTCGATGAGGGGCCTTTGTTGTACTCGACCAGCGGACTTTGTTATACTCGATCAGGGGCCTTTGTTAAACTCGATCAGGGGACTTTGTTGTACTCGATCAGGGGGCTTTGTTATACTCGATCAGGGAACTTTGTTATACTCGATCAGAGGCCTTTGTTATAATCGTTCAGGGGACTTTGTTATACTCGTTCAGGGAACTTTGTTATACTTGATCAGGGGAGTTTGTTATACTCGATGAGGGGGCTTTGTTATACACGATGAGAGGGCTTTGTTATACTTGATCAGGGGCCTTTGTTATAATCGGTCAAGGGACTTTGTTATACTAGATCAGAGGACTTTGTTATACTCGATCAGAGGACATTGTTATACTCGACCAGGGGAGTTTGTTATACTCGATCAGGGAACTTTGTTATACTCGATCAGGGGCCTTTGTTAAACTCAATTAGGGGCCTTTGTTATACTCGATCAGGGGACTTTGTTATACTCGATCAGGGGACTTTGTTATACTCGATCAGAGGCCTTTCTTATACTCGATCAGGGGACTTTGTTATACTCGATCTGGAGACTTTGTTATACTCGATGAGGGGCCTTTGTTAAACTCGATGAGGGGCCTTTGTTATACTCGACCAGGGGACTTTGTTATACTCGATGCGGGGACTTTATTATACTCGATTAGGGTGCCATTTTTATACTCGATCAGGGGACTTTGTTATACTCGAATAGGGGACTTTGTTATAATCGTTTAGGCGACTTTGTTATACTCGATCAGGGGACTTTGTTATACTCGACCAGGGGAGTTTGTTATACTCGATCAGGGGACTTTGTTATACTCGATCAGGGGAATTTGTTATACTCGATCAGGGGACTTTGTTATATTCGATGAGGGGACTTTGTTATTCTCGATCATGGGACTTTGTTATACTTCGACCAGGAAATTTGTTATACTCGATCAGTGGACTTTTGTTATTCTCGATCTGGGGTTTTTGTTATACTCATTCAGGGGACTTTGTTATACTTGATTAGGGACTTTGTTATACCGATGAGGGGCCTTTTGTTAAACTCGATCAGGGGCCTTTGTTATACTCGATCAGGGGACTTTGTTATACTCGATCAGCGGACTTTGTTATACTCGATCACGGGACGTTGTTACCGATCAGGGCCTTTGTTATACTCGATCAGGGACTTTGTTAAACTCGATATGGGGACTTTGTTGTTACTCGATCAGGGGCTTTGTTATACTCGATTAGGGACCTTGTTATACTCGATTAGGACTTGTTATACTCGTTGAGGGACTTTGTTATACTTGATCAGGAACTTGTTATACTCGATGAGGCCTTTGTTATACTCGACCAGGGACTTTTGTTATAATCGTTCAGGGGACTTTGTTATACTCGATCCAGGGCCTTTGTTATAATCGTTCAGGGGATTTGTTATCCTTGATCCAGGGACTTTGTTATACTCGACCAGGGGACTTTGTTATACTCGACCAGGGGAGTTTGTTGTACTCGATTAGGGGCCTTTGTTAAACTCGATCAGGGGTTTTTGTTATACTCTATCAGAGGACTTTGTTATAGTCGATCAGGGGACTTTGTTATACTCGATCAGGGGGCTTTGCTATACTCGATTAGGATACCTTGTTATTCTCGATCATTGGACTTTTTTATACTCGATCAAGGGACTTTGTTATACTTGATCACGGGACTTTTTTATACTCGATCAGGGGACTTTGTTATACTCGATGAGGGGCCTTTGTTATACTCGATAAGAGGCCTCGTTATACTCGATCAGGGGACTTTGTTATACTCGATCAGGAGACTTTGTTATACTCGATCAGGGGACTTTGTTATACTCGATGAGGAGACTTTCTTATACTCGATCAGGGGACTTTGTTATATTGGAAGGGGGGACTTTCTTATTCTCGATTATGGGACTTTGTTATACTCGATCAGGGGCCTTTGTTATACTCGATTAGGGGACATTATTATACTCGACCAGGGGACTTTGTTATACTCGATCAGGGGCCTTTGTTATACTCGAGCAGGGGCCTTTGTTTTACTCGATCAGGGGAATTTATTATACTCGACCAGGGGTCTTTGTTATACTCGACCAGGGGCCTTTGTTATACTTGATCAGGGGACTTTGTTATTCTCGATCAGTGGACTTTGTTATACTCGATCAGGGAACTTTGTTATACTCGATGAGGGGGCTTTGTTATACTCGTTCAGGCGCCTTTGTTATATTCGTTCTGGGGCCTTTGTTATACTCGACCAGGGGACTTTGTTATACTCGATGAGGGGCCTTTGTTAAACTCGATCAGGGGCCTTTGTTATACTCGAAGAGGAGACTTTGTTATACTCGATTAGGGGACTTTGTTATACTCGATCAGGGGACTTTGTTATATTGGATGAGGGGAATTTGTTATACTCGATTAGGGGTCATTTTTGTACTCGATCAGGGGACTTTGTTATACTCGAATAGGGGACTTTGTTATAATCGTTCAAGCGACTTTGTTATACTCGATCAGGGGACTTTGTTATACTCGATAAGGGGACTTAGTTATACTCGACCAGGGGAGTTTGTTATACTCGAACAGGGGACTTTGTTATACTTGATCAGGGGCCTTTGTTATACTCATTCAGGCGCCTTTGTTATATTCGATCAGGGGCCTTTGTTATACTCGACCGGGGGACTTTGTTATACTCGATGAGGGGCCTTTGTTAAACTCGATCAGGGGCCTTTGTTATACTCGAACAGGAGATTTTGTTATACTCAATTAGGGGACTTTGTTATATTCGATCAGGAGGCTTTGTTTTACTCGATTAGGAAACTTTGTTATACTCGATCAGGGTCCTTTGTTATAATCGTTCAGGGGACTTTATTATACTCGATTAGGGGCCATTTTTATACTCGAACAGGGGATTTTGTTATACTCGAATAGGGGACTTTGTTATAATCGTTCAGGCGACTTTGTTATACTCGATTAGGGGACTTTGTTATACTCGATCAGGGGACTTTGTTATACTCGACCAGGGGAGTTTGTTATACTCGATCAGGGGACTTTGTTATACTCGATCAGGGGACTTTGTTATACTCGATCAGGGGACTTTGTTATACTTGATCAGGGGCCTTTGTTATACTCGATCAGGCGACGTTCTTATACTCGATCAGGGGACTTTGTTATGTTCGATGAGGGGACTTTGTTATTCTCGATCATGGGACTTTGTTATACTCGATGAGGGGCCTTTGTCATACTCGATGAGGGGACTTTGTTATACTTGATCAGGGAGCTTTCTTATACTCGATCAGGGGACTTTGTTATTCTCGATCAGGGGGACTTTGTTATACTCGATCAGGGCTTTATTATACTCGATCAGAACTTTGTATACTCGATCAGGACATTTTATATCTCGTTCAGGCGCGCCTTTACATTCGATCAGGGGAGTTTTGTTACTTATACTCGACCAGGGAGACTTTATTGTTATAATCGATGAGGGGCCTTTGTTACACTCGATCAGGGGCCTTTGTTATACTCGATCAGGGGACATTGTTATACTCTATCAAGGGACTTTGTTATACTCGATCAGGGGGCTTTGTTTTACTCGATCAGGAAACTTTGTTATACTCGATCAGGGGCCTTTGTTATAATCGTTCAGGGGACTTTGTTATACTCCGATCAGGCATTATACACGAATAGGGGCCTGTTAAACTCGATCAAAGACCTGTCGATGATGCCTTTGTTAAACTCGATTAAG